>NC_057935.1:21728775-22028775 GCF_018555375.3 Anguilla rostrata
TGAAGACCCACCTGAGGTCCCACACGGGCGAGAAGCCCTACGTGTGCGAGCACGAGGGGTGCAACAAGGCCTTCTCCAACGCCTCGGACCGGGCCAAGCACCAGAACCGCACCCACTCCAACGAGGTACCCTACCCGGACCGGCACTGCCCACTGCGCCCGCAACACTCCCGGTGAAGGGTCAGGGTTCGACATTATGGGGGGGTTGAGAAGACGGCTTGGATTCAATTAAGCATTAAACTTGACTCACCATTAAACGCGTTTAGTTTTCCAGTTTCTCCATTTTGAATCTGGTGAATTTGGCAGTCATCAAAATTGATCTGGTTAGCTGCATCTGTGAAGGAAAGCATAACATTTGAATTTAATCCTAAAACAAAGTGAAGGGACAGTGTCTGTCGACCCACGGGGCAGCCGTACACACACACAGATTCTCGTGAAAATTAGCCTGTGAGACCCAAGTAAACTTGCAGACTTCTGAAGAAAACTTTTAACTTGTTCCCTGAAGGCACTCACTGCGCCACAATTTTAAGGTAGGTTTTAGGCACGGTGTAGGACCCCCCCTAAGACTTCAAGCTTAATGCAGAAATTAGACGGGTCCACGGCCGTGGTGATTGCTCTCAGACCTTCACCCCCCTGTCCCATTAATGAGGGCTCTGTGTATGTAAATAATGAGGCGCAGGGACTAACGAGAGAGCACGGCGACCCACAATGCATTAGCGCGAATCAAGCTCGTCCCCCTGCGGAGCCGGACCACCTGCAGATCGCGAATACATAATTAAACCTGGAACCACTTCAATCCTGCGACCATCCATCAGCAGACAGAGAGGAGCGTAGGACGGCGAAAATCCCGCGGATTGGGGCGGTAACGCTAACTTTATTACGACGCCGGGGCTCATGAATCACCGGCACTTACTGTAACCGAAATCAGCGTGTCACCGCCTCGCGCGGATCATTTATACTTCTAATTGCGCGCTCGCGACTACAGCAAGTCACAGCTAATCTGAGCAAGTAGAGGAAAATGAAACTTTAATTCAAAGTCATATGTTTGAGCGCTAGCTCTGACGCTAGCTCTGACGCTAGGCCGACGGAGGCCGCACGGCGGCGTCTCACTCTCTCTCCCCTCTCTCTCTCTCCTCTCTCTCTCTCAAATTCAAATTCAAATGCTTTATTGGCACGACATATTTAAAAATACATATTGCCGAAGCGTAGTGACAACAGCAATCAACTACAGTAGGAATATATAATCAAAAGGAAAAAAGAAGACAAGCAGCAACAACGATAACAGCACAAATGATAGGAACATAATACTTATCTATTAAGTTAACTGAATTAAATTAATTACAACAATTAAATTAATTACTCTCTCTCTCTCTCTCTGCAGAAGCCGTACGTGTGCAAGATCCCCGGCTGCACCAAGCGCTACACGGACCCCAGCTCCCTCCGGAAGCACGTGAAGACCGTCCACGGCCCCGAGGCCCACGTCACCAAGAAGCAGCGGAACGACGGGCCCCCCAGGCCGCAGCCCCCCAGGGAGAACGGCGAGAACGAGGCCAGCGCCAAGCTGGGCGCCAGGGTCTCCGAGGACCGGCTGGAGGCCAACGCTGCCCTCCGGGGCGCGGAGGACTGTCTGCAGGTCAAGTCCATAAAGACGGAGAACTCTGTGGTGAGAGCCGCGCGGGCGCAGGTCCGTCCGCGTGCGTCGTCGCGACGCGGCGTACAGATCGTTCAAATGCGGGAGGTCATGATGTCATGCAGAGATGCCAGCTCCGATAAGATTCTGAATTTAAAAACTCTATTTAAAAAATCAATACCAAGTAAAAAGAACATCATTATAATCATACACAATCAGGGTACTTTAGGTCATATGTATTCAATAGCAGATTAATAATAATTAAGATATATTTATGACTCCTGTTCACTCTTCTGTACTAACCCTAACATGTTGTGCTTTGCTTGTTAAGCCCAGTGATCGGTCTTCCTCTTATATCGCGCTCTCCCTTGCTTAAAAAATAACCGCTTCCTTGCTTGCTGCTTGAACGTCTCTCTCTCTCTTCCTTAAAACTTTCCTTAAGGACAGACATTACTGAGGTGAGCACAGCTACAGCCCTTCATTCTTTCAGTGTCCCATAATTAATTTTAAAAGCATGAATCAAACGATGTCTTTGTTCTGGTTTCACATTCAGGGAGTTATTAATTAAACATTAATGGACTTACACTTACGCCATTTTTAGAAGTAAAAACACATTTAGGCTTTACACTATGTCATGGATAGTACTGTGCTACTGTACTTTTGATGAATGCAGGACACACTGTGACATTGTATACTATTAACGCTATCAACAAGGCCCACAGCTGATTATTGCACAATTAGCATTATTCTGTATTTAATGCAAGACAAGTGGTTGGTTTTATAGCAGTTTAAAAAAAAATTGGCAAAATATTGTGTATGTAGCTGTGAATTCCTCGCACCTGGGATTCATTTGTGTCTCTCGTGTGAGTGTTCATTCTGAACACCGCATACCATCTGGGTGTCCCAGAATCCCCTTCCCCCCCCCTCCCCTCCCCCCCCCTCCCCCCCCTTCCCCACCTCATTCACCCCCCCACCCCCCGCTGTGTCCAGCAGATCTGGCAGAAACCCGCATCACACAAGGATAAAAGCCATCAGCGCATCAATATTCAAACACCAGGACTGCTTTGTGTCACGCTGAACAAATAGTTCCACAGATCACGCTGTGATCAAGACTTGCTTTCTAGTTCAGTCTGGGTCAGGATGAATTAGAATCATCACAGACCTTTAATACCCGGGTTACGCAAGCAGACGGTTCACCTTACCCATCCATTACACATTACCTTTCTCAAACACTGCTGGCCTTGTGGCAATCCCCACCCATTTCAGCCCTGCGTTTTTAAACGAGTGACACGATCTACACCGAGATGTGTGAAACATTTGCTGCATCCTCTGCTTTATAATTGTTTTACCTGAGGCGAAGGGCACAGAACAGGAAAAAAAAATTTTAAGAAAGAAAAAGTACAAGAAGTTTTGACGGGAAAGTGCATTTCAGAGAGTGAACGTGAAGGCCAGAGTTCTGCACGTCTTGGAAGGAAACCTTCTGGATAATGACCGTCATATTCGTGCAGCATCACATCACGTTGCATAAATTTAGGAGACGCTCTTGCCCCGGGCAGAACACATATCAAATAGCGCTTAGCGCTCAGGCTAAATGAACAGGTGAAGGGTTGAGACAGCTGTGGGACGGTTGTAGCGATAATCACTGCAGTCTGGAAGTGAATTCTGAATGTCCCAATGCCAGCCCTTTCCAGGGTTTCGGTCAGGAGGGTACCCCCCCACCCCCCCACACCACCCATTGGCCACTACTGACGGCCTAAGATTTGGACAGTTGATCACCTGTAGTGTTCCGAGGTGCAGTCCCGGACTGCATTGGGTGTGCTGGAATTAAAGAGTTATGGCCGACGGCTGCAGCAGATGAGGTTGTGTGATGGGTGTGGTCGGGCATCCAGATTTAGAAATAAGGGATGACATGATAAGTTAAAAAAATGAAGGACAAGGACTGATGGACAAACAAACACAGACTGCACACTATACAGCTACTTAGAAATAACTCCTGACCTGACACAGTGACTTACATGCATACACCTCACCATAACACACTATCCATAACCAGTAACGTATATCCAAGCGGCGTGTGCATAGACATGCATTCATACTCTTTTGTCCGATGTGGTAATGCTGTTCCTTGCGGCTTAGTGACCCCCTCTCTCCCCCCCCCCAGATGTATCAGTCCAGCCCGGGGGGGCAGTCCTCCTGCAGCAGCGAGCCGTCTCCGCTCGGCAGCGCCGCCAACAACGACAGTGGAGTAGAGCTGACCACGCACAGCGGGGGGAGCCTGGGAGACCTGACCGCGCTGGACGACGCCCCCGTGGTGGACTCCACCGTCTCCTCGGGCACCGGAGCCGCGGCGGTCGGCCTGCAGCTGCACAAGAGCGCCGGCGCCCCCTACAGGCTGGAGCACCTCAAGAGGGAGAAGCTGAAAACAGTGAGGGACTCCTGCTCCTGGGCCAACCAGACAACTCAGGCCCGGAACCCCTCGCTGCCCCCCATCCCAGCCACAGGTGAGAAGAGCTCCGCCCACTCAGTCTCTTATCCAGAGAACAGCTCCGCCCACTCGGTCTCTTATTCACTGAACAGCTCCACCCACTCAGCCATTTATCCAGAGAATAGCTCCGCCCATTCAACTGTGTATATAGAAAACAAGCTCCACACACTCAGCTGTTTATCCAGAGAACTACTGAGCCCACTGAACATTTATTCAGAGAACAAGCTCCGCTCATTCAACTGTTCAGGGGCCACACTAAATTACACTGAGGTGTGTGTAAGAGAATCAGGGGCCACACAGTAAATTACTCTGAGGTGTGTGTATGGGAATCAGGGGCCACATTTTAAATTACTCTGAGGTGTGTGTAAGAGAATCAGGGGCCACACAATAAATTACTCTGAGGTGTGTGTAAGAGAATCAGGGGCCACATAGTAAATTACTCTGAGATGTATGTAAGGTTATCAGGGGCCACACTCTAAATACCTCTCTCTGTGCCGCAGGTTCCTTATTGGAGAATTCAGGTTTTGGGGCCCCCCTCACAGCGTTCCCCTGCCCTCGCGTGGGCGAGCTGACCCCCCCGGAGGTGACGGTGCTGAACCAGCTGAACGAGCGGCGGGACAGCGGCACCAGCATGATGAGCTCGGCGTACACGCTGAGCCGCCGGTCCTCGGGCATCTCGCCCTGCTACTCCAGCCGCCGGTCCAGCGAGGCCTCGCAGTTCGGTCGCCCCAGCAACGTCAGCTCGGCCGACTCGTACGACCCCATCTCGGCCGACCTGTCGCGGCGCTCCAGCGAGGCGTCGCAGTGCGGGGGCGGCGCGTGGGGGGCCCCGGGCCTCCTCAGCCTCACTCCCGCCCAGCACTACCGCCTCAAAGCCAAGTACGCCGCCGCCACCGGCGGGGCCCCGCCCACGCCCCTGCCCAACATGGACCGCATGAGCCTGGGGGCGCACGCGGGCGCGTCCGGGGACTCCCCGGCCCGCCACTTCTACGGAGCCGCCGCCGCCGCCCCCCGCCGCTGCAGCGACCTGGGGTACGGCGCGCCCGGGCTGATGCCCCACGAGGTGCCCGCCAGCGTCCCCCGTCGCGCCAGCGACCCCGTCCGCCGGCTGGCCTCCGACCTGCCGCCCCTGCCCCGGGTCCAGCGTTTCGGCAGCATGAGCAGCGTGAACCCCGCCCTTCCGCCGGACCGCCGCGCCCTCCTGGCCCCGCAGGGCTACGCCCGCTCCGACGGCAGCCTGCACCGCCACCCCTTCGCGCCCCGCCCGCCCAGCATCTCCGAGAACGTCGCCATGGAGACCATGGCGGTGGACGGGGACGCCCAGGGCGGCGAGGACGACCTGGTGCTGCCGGACGACGTGGTGCAGTACCTGCGGTCCCAGAGCGGCGGGGCGGCCCAGGACGCGGGCGCGCCGGCGTACGCTAGCCAGCCGCACGGTTTCCGGGGCAACGCCGGCCCCCAGCAGCCGCAGTTCTACGGCCAGCGGAGGATGGCCCTGGCGGACGTGGGCGCGGCCCCCGCGGGCCCCGCCCTGCCGGCCTGCCAGCTGAGCCCCGCCTCCCGGCAGCACTTCCCGGCCGGGCCCGGGCCGAGCAGGACCAGCATGCCGGTGCAGTGGAACGAGGTGAGCTCGGGTTCGGTGGAGACCCCGCATGGCCAGGCCAAGCAGCCCTTCCCCCGGGGAAACCTGGCCCTCGTCCAGCAGAAGCACAACTTCGGGCCCTTCCAGGGCGTGGGCCCCAACCAGCAGGTGGCGCAGATGAGCCAGAACCTGGCTCACGTGGCCCAGCAGAGCCGGACCGCGGGCCTGGCGCCCCAGAGGATGAGCTGCGCCCAGCCCTGCCAGAACCCCGCCATCCAGGCGGGCCACGCCCAGAGCACCGGCCCCGGCCCTCGACCCTTCTGCTCCGGCCCGGCGGACGGCTCCTCGGGCATGCTGGGGGCCAACGGCAGGGGGGCGGTCCAAACGCCCGAGACGCAGAACTACCGGTCCAGGACCCACCCCCAGGCGGGGGGCAATCAGAACCACGGGATCTCTTTCGAGAGTTACTCCCAAATGAACGCCAGCCAGCAAGGCCAAGCCATGCCGTCCCAGAGGCCCGTCCAGAACGGGTACCAAGGGCTGATACAGCCCAGGCCCCCCACAGAGCCCAAATCCCTGAGCAGGCAGCATTCGGGGGCCTTGCACCCCCCGGCCTTCCCCCAGTCAGACTTCAGTCCGGGCTACGGCACCTCGGAAGCCAGCCCCAAGCGCCCCAGCGGCTCCGGCTGCCGGGACGACGACGCCATGTTCTACACGGGGCAGATCCACATGTTCCAACCCGGCGGCGGCTTTGACCCGCAGGCGCCCCGGGACGCCCCCGCGGCGCTGCAGTGCCCCGCGGAAGGGGCGACGCCGGCGGCGGTGGCGGTGGCCGTGGCGTCCCCGGGGGCGGGGCAGGTCTCCAGCACCGTGGACTCCTCCCAGCGCCTGGAGCACGCGCAGATCGACTTCGACGCCATGCTGGACGACGGCGACCACTCCAGCCTCATGTCGGGGACGCTCAGCCCCAGCGTCCTCCAGAGCCTGTCCCAGAACTCCTCCCGGCTCACCACGCCCCGCAACTCGGTGACGCTGCTGCCGCCGGTGCCGGCCGGGATGGGCAACATGGCCATCGGGGACATGAGCTCCATGCTAACGGCTCTGGCGGAAGAGAGCAGGTTTCTCAACTTGATGTCTTAAACCCGGGTCATACCAAGCCATTTCCACACAGGCCTGGGTCACTGGCAGCTGAACTCACCCCGCCGTTTCTGCCACGCCCGTTCCAGTTCCGGGTCATCAGTCACACACTCGGATTCATCGCACAGAGCTCGCGTCACGCCGCTGTTTCGGTTTATTCGTCCAATCGCAGCGCAGACACGATTTGTGACTCACTGAGCAGCTCCTCGTGTTCCCGCTGATTTCACTCACCAGTTTGGGTTTAAGATCTGACGAACCCGCCACGCTTATGCCTGTTGTTTACTCACGCGTGTCACATGAAACAAAAGGGCGCGGTGTCTCACTTGGGTCAGGAAAATGCATCTTTCGTCATTTTAACTGGATTTCAATTGCCCGTGAGTCAGATCATGTAACGGTGCAAATGCATGTGATGACTCTGCGCACTGTCTGTGTGTGTGTGTGTGTGAGTGTGTGTGTGTGTGTGTGTCACATGCAGAAATGGCATAATGGAACGCAGGCTTTAGGGACCGTGGAGTCCTACGATAAAATGGAGAGCGGCAGGACAAGAAATATTCAGTCCGTGCTCTCTCCGTCTCTCACTCTGTCTCTCTCTCAGTCTGTCTCTCCGTCTCTCTGTCCCTCTCTCTCTAATGAGGAAGAACACAGGATTTTTTTCTGCAAACAGAAAAAAGCACTGACCTCAGCCAGGATTATAGGGACTCTGACAGTTCAAGAGAAACTGGTCAGAAGCTACATGCTGAAGCACACAATATGTATATTACTGTGTACAAACAATATTATTAGGCAAGAGATTGAGTAGGCCATTTTCTTTCTGTTAAAACAAGCCATACTTGCAGTGAAAGGTTAGAGCAGGGTATGAACAACAGGCCACTGTTGAGTGTGTGGAGTTGCCCTTTAGAGACAGTGTACTGAACCAAGTTTACTAAGTGCCTTGAGATACTGAATAATACCATAAAAACGCAAACACTTCAAGCAGACATGTAACATATATAAACCCAGGTAAAAGATAAAATATATACAGATATTTAGAAAACTTTCCATTCTTTATTAACTTCCTGTTTAATAATATACATGGTATGTGCTGTCAATTATGTTTATGACTTGATTACAGTGGGTTTTCTTTTTTTTTTTTTTGCAAAGTTGCTCATATGCAGCCTTCACCAGGGCAAAAGGGCACGTAGGTACAACCAGTGGAACTGCACTGCACTACAGAGCCCTGGAGAATCCAACGCACTGCACTGCAGCGCGGCGAGACACATCAGCTGGGCCTGTCTGTCAGATAATATTTTACGACCGAGATGACTGAAGAGATCAGCCACACGTCTCAGTGCCAGCCTGGCAATTCAAACAGGAACTGCAACTGGAAGCCCTGTGCCCCTACACAGATTGTGTTCAAAGGAATATGCAAGGACTCAAAACGCGCTCTGTGAAGACTGAAAGCCAATTACACGAGTGGATGAGGAACCTAGAAGGCTTAAAAAATATTCTGCCCTTCAAAAGACTGGCAACCAGAGGAACTTTTCAATGACAGTGTAACGATAACAGACTCTTTTCCTTTGTTCGTTGGAATTAAAGCTGTCTTTTGTACCTGCTACCATTGCACCTCTGCTGTGCTGGGTGTGTATATAGCTTTTGTACATTTTATAAAATACAGTATGGTTTTTTGTTACCGGGTCCTGTGTGCCGATTCTTTTGAAATCACATGCTCGTCGTCTCCCCTGGGACGCCTGGAAGCAGGCGTCATTATTTTAGGTCCCGTGCACCCCAACGCATTCAAGAAACCAAAAAAATCATCCATGTCACACTATCGGCTCAAAGACATTCATCTTGATCTAAAAAACATCAGATGGTGTCATTGCTGGATGCTATTTATTTGTGCAGTTATACAGGAACACAGCAGAAGAAACTACAACGGTTTGTTAGAAACCTCCTTTATACATATATATGTTATCATTATTATTCTTATTATTACTCACAATACAATATTATTATATAGCCTTTATTAAGATGAGTCCCATTGAGATAAAGATATCTTTTTCAAGGGACCCATGGAATATACACGTGTTAACAAAAATATAAGAGCATTTTAACATATTTAAAAGGTACAAAACACAGGACAACATACATTCTATTAAATGACGAAATAATGTTTAAAATATGTATGTATTCACACCTTCATATACTGTCAAAAATATACATTGCAATATATGCATGTATTTGTAATACAACATCGTATATTTCCAAATACTCCTATATTTAGATAATGAAAATATATTCATTTTTGTATAATATTGTAAAATAAATTTCTCCATGAGAGAGTATTTCAATCTAGCACTGGAAGCATGAGCAGAAATCACTAAAGGCACGTGGCAGTAATGAGTTTTTCCATTACTGCGGCGTCTCCTTTTCCTTGATGCGGAGGCCATTCCTTAGAGTTTTCAGCTCTTCGTCAAATCTTCTTTTTATCTTAAGACGAAAACGAGTCTTGATTGATTAAATAATGTACAAGCAATCTGTTTTTTTTCTTCTTTGAAGCAAAGTAGTTATCCTTTCTCCACATTGCTCACTGTTCTCAGTTGTGTCACGTCAGACATCTTAAAGGTAGGGTACTGGGTAGCTCTCAAAGTGATTATGCAGCTTTTTAAAATCATTTTCCTCCATGTGTTCGTTATGTCGGCAAGGGCACGATCCCAGTCCTTTTCCAGAAACCACGATGAAAAAGGATACTATGAAAAGACAAAACGCATATTAAGCAGTTTCTAAAGTTAGCTGCCGTGTTGTCCAAAATTAACAGTGACAGACTGGCCCTGAGGAAATGGTTGCAGAAACCACATAAAACGCATGACTTGAAGAGAAAGATAGGTCCAGGGACCAGGCAGTGGGTGTGAGCAAGGGGAACAAATGGTTTTATTTTGACAGCAAATTCTGCAGAGGATCCGTTTGATCCAAATCCGCTGATTGCCTTTGCCACTGGAATTCCTTATTCTCTCAGAGAAATGAACGAAGGCAAAATAGCCCCGGGGTACGAAATCTCACGGAGCAAAGAACAAGAGGTTAGTGTGAGCATTGAGCCGATCAGAAACTCACAATTCTGTAATTAGAAAGCAGTGCTAATTCGAAGAGAAATTAGACCTTTTTTAACACGAAACACAAAGTGTACGGAAATATGAAAAAAAAAATCAATTCTAAAAAATTATTTTAGTTCTTTTAAAATTTTTTTTTAAATAAATAAATAAATCACGCGCTGCTATTTAGACGGATGCTTTTCAACCAAAAGGGAGACGTAAGTGATGAGGCATTTCCCCTAAACCCGGTTAAAAGGCCCTGACGAATAAGGAGCATCTCGGATGCACTGTGTTTGCCGACCCGTTAAAGATCACCTGTGGAAATGGGCCATGCTGATCCAAACCTATTTATTTCCTTCAGTGGCTCCAGATACTGTCTCACCTTCCATACATAATGAACAGAGGGTCCAGGTTCCGCCGTTCCTTGACACCATATGGTGATAAAGTTCCGCCGCATTAGCGGGTACATCTCTCATTGTAATCCGACGCAGGTGCATAAGAGTGCGGGTGAATGATGCATTGTTCCGAAGACCTTTGGTGCCAGAGAAGGGCTGTACATTTTTTTTATATATATACGTGCTCAAGCTTCGGCTCCGGTACTTACAGGAAACACGTGCCCCTGCATTGCACAGGGGAAGTACTCGGTAAATAAACAGCACGATGCATGTATTCCTACTGTCGGCGAACGTATTTCTGAATGTTACAGGCACTGTAAGGAAAGCCACACTAATAACCAGGACAATACAGGCCTTCTAGTGCTGAACACGAAATGGCAAATAGATTTTCAACAGGGGCTTAATGGAGATATTTCACATAGTTAAAGCCTTACAGGGGTGGGTCATTTGGAGTGGGAAGTGTAAATGATCTCCAACGGCACACATGCACAGCCGGGGAATGCACATCTCTCTCCTGGATTGCATGTAGCTAGGGTATTATCACTGGACTATGGATATGTAAGAACTTATGGCACATGCCACAATAAATTGTATGTATTGTTACACACTATTGCTCATATAAACTGAGGTAAATACACTTGTTCTCCTACATTCTAAGTTGCTTACACAAAGTGTGTGTGTGTCTGTGCGCACATATAAAACCACACCCAGCATGATTAGCAATTAGCTCTACAATTTAAAATGAAACAACAAAGGTTTAAATAAATTAATAAATATTAAACTGCCAGATAATTCCTAGTTTTCCTCCGATAACAATATATTTTCGTAGTTTTTGTTATGAGCATCATCCAGTGCTAATACACCTGTGCCGTCTTACTCTTATTCACAAGTGTGAGCTACAGACTAGGTTTAATGGTATATGGTGTCAAGAGTGAGATCTGCTGTCTACGAGATCAAGGAATCCTTTTCTCTGCCAATGCGAGCGCTGGGTCTGGAGTCTGGCCCTCTGATCTGCGAGACGGACAGACAGACAGGCAGGAAAACTGACAGCCCTTTCACCTCCGATTCCCTCACATCTCCCAGACTCGCTTCTCCCACAATCCTTTGCAGCTCCCCGGAGGCTCAGCCCTACCTGCCCGTCAGTCAGGTCTCCCGGTCCGGTAGCTCAGTGCGCTACTCTCGCAGTGCAGGTTCAGATGTGAAGAGGACGGGAACGGTGCGTTAGCAGAGCACCGGCAGCCATCAGTTGCCGGAACTTTCTAATGACTCGATTCCCCAGTGGGCCCCCCAGTCATTCACAGTGCGTTAATATGAAACATAGGCAAGGCCAATGGGACAGGGCCTCATAATTAGTGAGATTTATTTATGGCCGATTTTTCGCATGTCACGGGCGCATGACGCCGAACCCTTAGTAACGGACATCTGCGGTATGAATCTAAAGGCGCTCGTATTTTGACAGAATTTCCTGCATGCTTCTGCAATCCCAGAGATGCGTTTTTATACGGGTGTTTTATGAGCCAGAGAGGGGTTTTCATCATCCACCCGCCCCCCACCCCTCCCCGCACCTGTCCCCAGGCATCACCAGCAGACAGCCGGATGTGGGCGGGCACTAACTGACGCTAGCGTGTGTTTTGGAAGCGCAGCTATCCACCTCTAGACCAAACAACTCGCTGAAGGACCAGCAACCTGGCATGTTTACATTTCCACGGGTACTTCAAAGTTATATTCTTCACTTTGACTCTCTGTACATTTCATTTCAAATGATTCAAATCCATTGAAGAGGCAGGCAGAAAAGTTTGATTAGAAGTTGTGGAGCAGAAGAGTAGCCCTGCTGAATGGGGTGGAAGATTGTTTATACATAAATAAGGTTTCTTCACCTGGTGTTTGTTCATGAAATCCTTCACATCAGGTCAACTGCAACATGCTATTCGTATATTTTGTCTGTTTGTACTGATTATTAAATAGCTGTGACCTCTGGCTAGTCTTAGTGGAAAATCTGCACAGTCTAATCAGTATTACAGTATTACTGGGATAGGGGCCATGGTTATGCTTATGAGTGTGACAGCATGTACACTATGACTGACTGATAATTATTTGTCTTCTGCCATATTAAATTGTTGGCATGTTTTGCTCTATTTGAAATAATGATTTTAATTTTTTTAAATTCATAAACAGTTGGAGGACATCATGAAAACATCTGAAAAACAGTATGAAGGAGTTTTCTGGTGCTTTAGAGGCTAACAAAATGGCCAACTGTAGCTCCAAACACTAATCTTGCAAGTAAACAGATTAAAGTTTCTAGATCATTTATAGCACAGTTAACTAAAAATAATGAAGGGTACTAAAATTACAAGCATTAGAAAAGAATATTTAGATATTTCAAGAAATGTGGGTTACAGAATGTCCTTGTGGCCATCTCACTGAATATGAAATACAGTCCTGCTCATTACGACAGAGCTTCTGCTACCGCTAGTCAAGCTGCTTCACCAAAACTCCTTTGATCACTCTGCCGTACGTCTACTCCAGATCATTCACACAAATTTTGGAACATCTCAATTTCACAAGGAGTTGTGACTTTACACTGAATTGTGGGATATCCCTCAGTCCTGAGGAACAAGTGGGTTTGATGGGACTTACCAGGTGAGCTTTGTGCGTTCATCAGGTGCACCCAGTGGTGGACGTTCCTGGGGACGTTCCATTGTTCTGTCTGTGCCGGTGGCAGCCATTTTGAGGTCAAAGGTCCTCACAACAGGAATTCTAAAATGGAAACAGAACTTTAGCTGACCTGGAAGTAGATTGATTCCTGTCGACCATTCAGGGAAATATGAAGTGGGGATAGTAAATAATTGTAGGTTTCCCAAACTAAAAATGTCTCAATTTTTTTATTTTATTAATTGTAATAAAAATGCATTTATCTGCATAGAGGATGGTATGCACCCATTTTAATTTGCTTTTATTGTTCTATTTCTAAAAAGCACTTTGTGTAACAGTCATTTATGAAAGGTGCTGTATAAATAAATGCAAGTAATAAAGAGTGCAAAATACAACAGCGACAGGAACAATAAATGGAATACACAGTGCAGTTTATTTCATTTACTGAAGGCTTCAAAACATTGTTTATATATTTTAACTTATTCATAAATGTTATATTTTGATAAATTGATATGAGGTAGCTACAAAAATGTGAAGTCCAAAAAGCTGCTGCTCATGTTATTAGCACATGGTAACATGGTTCAGGAAGTGCACAGCGCTAATGATGCTTTAGCATAGTGTCGCTGTCCACCTGAACACGCCAGTGACTGATTGCAGCGAGCAATGAGATCAAGGCACTCGCCTGCAGACCAATCAATCAATCAATTAACCAACCGGGCAGCCCCTGGCAAGCCCCACCTCCTAACGAACACATGGCTCTCACCCTTTCACACATCGCTAATGAGCAACACCGGCTACCTCTGCCGCGCTGCAGCCGCAGACAAATCCTGCCCTCGAGCACTGATCCTGGATCAGGGGCCAGCGCTGGTACCACAGGGATACGGTCTGTGATTAAGGGCAGGCGCGCTGATCCTGGACAGGTCGTCAGGGGTAACAAAGGGTGGGAGTGGCACTGAGAAGAATTTTAAATTGAACTGACAATATTATAATAATACTCGCTGGAAGAAATAATGAAACAAAATGGAGCACTTCTGTGAAATTTCTCTTGGCTCTTCTGTTAACAGAGCTCCCTCTCTCTCTCTCATCTGGAGTTTGAGAATCGGATACTGGCCCCCAAAGCAGCTCAACTCGATCCAGCTGCAGGCAGACAAATGGCCTTTGTTGGTGGCGACAGTGTCAGAGAATCGGACTCCAACTATTTATCAAGCCCTGATCAAGGAGGGAAACCGGGGAAACAAACGTGGCGCTTGTGAGGGTGGTGTGTGAGTGCTGGGGAGGAGGCAATTTATTGGACATAAATATGAAAAATGTGTAAAAATATAACTGCCAGACGAGGACATTACTGTAAATATGAATCACACAAAATCTTTTCATGAAAGTTTTCATTTCCTTTCACATTTGTTTCTTAATATTTAACATTCAAACTTTTTTTTCTTAGCGTAACTTTTACTACAGCTCCACAATGAATAAGTAGTGCTCAATTTTTCCCTCTAAAATTTTTTATGTCAGCAGGCACAGAGAATTATGGTTTTACTGATGTGAAAAAAATACCATAGGCCCTTACTTGATATATTAAAAGAAGTTCGGCACATACGGGGATTTTGGAGTCCACACTCTGGATGAAAGGACTATTTTTGGGAACAAAGCTAGTGTTGCTCTTTGACCTTTACCATTTGACCTGTGGAAGGCGGGTCATCGCACCACTGGGCTGGATCTGACTGGGCCTTTATCAGGGGCATCAAAGGCTCCCTGGTCACAAGTCGGCCCGTTGAGATCAGACGGAGGGGAAGTCCTCTCTCTGGGACAGGCGTGGAGTTTACCCCCATGCTACACCCCCACGACTCCCAGAACCAACACCGCTGGCCGGAAACTGCTCCCACCCCCCCATCGCCCCCCATCCACGGCACGGGTACTGAGGCTCTGGGCAGTCACCCCCTCCACCCCTCCTTTGATCATGACCTCAACGATCGAGAGCGGTGCAGAGGACGAGAGGTCGCGGGTCACAAGGCCCTGGACAAGTTGTTAAGCGGCGTCACGGTTTATTCCAGGATTTTTTATTGAGTTGCTCTGAAAGGCTGAAGCTGGCAAAAATGGCGGAATGGCTGACCTTCTCCAGCTCCGTTTGGAGGACGTGGAATTCTCCCTCCTTCCGGCAATAATGACTTTCAGGAATCCCCTGCCGCTGTTGCTAATGGGAGCATTATGAGAAAAATATCGATTGGTGCAAGTTCTTACAGGGAAAGAGCAAACAAAGCATAACACCTTTGTTGTTATAAGCCTGGAGTAGCATTGGGCTAACGCAATACTTCACAGCACTAATATGTAAATATGTTGGTAAACAGAACACGGCATGGCATCGCTACTGTTTTCAGATCAAAACATTTTATGGCGGCCTTGCTAGTGAGTGTGGGTGTTTCTACAGTAACGCCAGTGCACAGCAGATTTAATGCTTCAAAGAGGAAAAACCAAAAACATTTCTTGTTGAGGTTCAGCTTTCGATGGCAGAAGCACCCCTGTATGCCAACACAATGCCGTAAAGACACACAACAGGCAGATGCACTGTGTCTGGTAGCTCAAACACAACAAAGCCTTTCTAAATCAGATATTACGGGCCATTGTTTCAATGTGTCTACTTGGTATTGTACATTCAAAAACACCGTAAAAAATGACATTAAATCTGTTCCATACACACAAACACTGATGCTAAAAAAGTATTATCTGTTGTCCGCATTAGGAAAGAAAGTAGGGGTAGTTGTTGGATGTGCTGCAGTTACCCACAGTGCTGAGCTGGCACATATAGCACACGCCGCAGGTGAGCTTCAGAACACGGCCAGCCAGGTGAGACAGGCCGCACCGCAGGGCATCCCAACTCCTCACCCCGCCCCACCTGCTCGCGGGATTAGGGGGTAGGCCGCGCCGCAGAGGTGCATCGTGGGTCACCTCTCTCTCTCAAAGACGGCCCCTCGCCGAGACGAACGACCGGCGAAGCGGCGCGCGGCGGCGTCGACGTCGGGAGGCCCGCGCATTGTTACAGACGTCACGTCCATAACGGGGGGCCGAGATCTTCCTCAGAAAGCAGAACGCCCGAGTCAGGCACCCGGGGTTCTTTTGTTCCCCCCCCCCTCTCCCGCAGATGACAGTATTGATAGATCATGCTCTGAAATTCTTGATAGGTCATTCATTTTTATTATAACGATATCAAGCGAAAATTCCGCCGAATTCCGTCCGCCTCTCGCCGACGAAAGTCACGAGTAATTTATGAATCAATCTGAGCGCCCAGTCAAAACTGAGCACTGCCCTGGCCGGGACTGCCCGGATAATAATAATACAATAATGTGCGGAGATTAATTTTTTTTTTTTTTTCTGCTGTTCCAGCTGAGCGGCGTTAGGCAATCTCATTTCAGACGCGTTCGGCGCGGCGGCGAGGGCCGGTGCGTCGCCGCGGCGATCGCGTGCCACACAGCGCGCGCGCCGGCGGGGGCCGGAGGACGCGGGGGCTTTAATCCTCCCCCTACCCCCCTGCGCGCGACATTCAAACGAACGACGTTAAACCCGCTTCCGACGAGCTGAGCCGGTGGGGCTGGGTTACTGCGGCGCGCTTCGTTAGCGGAGCCGCGGGAGACTCCGGCGTGTAAACGCGTCCGGAGCCGCGGCGGGAGCCCGATCGGCGGCGGGCCGACCCTCCTGGTACCGCGGCGTCCGGGGGGGGGGAGAGGAAGCCCTCAGATGTGCGCCGAATCGCTGGGAGAGATCAGCAGGGAAGTGCAATCCATGGACGCCATGTCTGCGGTGGCTGCTGGGACAGGGGGATGAAAGGCCTGTGAAATCAAGGAGGACGGGAGGGCATGTGCATTTCTATTGATGGGGGGAGGAGGGGGGTGTTGCACGGTGGCTCTGTGTTCATATGAAGCAGATCAGGACTCCTTGCTATGGAGAGGTCCAGGTGGTGCAGTGTGCAGCAACTTGAAGGTTCAGCCCTCAGCTAAAGCCTGAGCACATCACAGCTACAAAGCACGACACAGCACAGCCACACAGCACAGCACAGCTACAGAGCACAGCACAGCACAGCCACAGAGCACAGCACAGCTACAGAGCACAGCACAGCTACAGAGCATATCACAGCCACAGAGCACAGCACAGCTACAAAGCACGACACAGCTACAGAGCACAGCACAGCCACAGAGCACAGCACAGCTACAGAGCACAGCACAGCCACAGAGCACAGCACAGCCACAGAGCACAGCACAGCCACAGAGCACAGCACAGCCACAGTAAAGCGATTGTGAGCTAAGCAGGCTGCGGTGGTTCTGGAGGCTATGCTAGCTCCCTCAGCGCCAGCCCATGTGCGTCTCATATACAGGCGGGGAAGCGGGGAAAGGGTTCTGCACTGAACCAGACACAGTCCCCTACTGCACAAAGGCTCACAAAAGCAATGCGGGCTGCCCTCCCGTTAAACGCAGAACGCGGCCGACCCGACAGCCAAATGAAATTACTCGGGCTACGTCGCCGCGTGGGAAGAACAAAAACAAACGTCTCGGGTTATGACCGATCGCGTCACGTTCCCAAAACTCTGGCCCACACACTTCCTTTGCAGTCAGCGACCCCCCCCCCACGCTGCAAACGGGTCATGTGATTCCGGGGGGATAGGTGGGTGAAACTCGACCCCCCGGGCCAATCGCAGCGTGCCACACGCCAGGCCCCCGGGGCAGAGGTGGACAAATGCGAGGATCGAGTGCAGACAGACCCGAAAATGTGGGTTTGATCCTGCGGTGGGGAGCAGACCGCGTGTCGACGGGACTCTGGGTTTGGGAGCGTTAGCGGCGCGCTGAAATGACTCCCCTGGCTTTCGCACGTCAAACGCAGAGAATGCAAGGTCAACACGAGGATTCCCGTAAAAGGTCGGTCCTTCATGTGGAAGATCTGTTGGAGAACGGAAATGGAAAAGGAAAGTTGGAATCTTCTCAACTTCCGAGGCATTAGCGAGCGAAGTCGGAAAATTGCAGCTGGGAAGAAGCATGTGTTTCCCAGAATACATGTTCCGGAAGAGACTTCCCTGTGACACACCGAGAACTCTGCCTGAGGTTCTCCGAAAGGCATTCCTCACCACTATCGTATTTAAAGACTTAACATTTCAGAGACAATGTTTGTTCAAACACTGAGCCAACCAAACCAACAAAGACGCCACCAGTATTGGTGTAATTATGAAGAGGGGTCTTACCTTTTGAAAGAATTATAATTTTTTTGACGGCAGAACTAGGCTCCATCATCGTTCGTGCACACACACACACACACACACGTGCGCGCGCGCGCACTCCACTGTGAACGCGGGGGGAAAAAATGCGATGAAGCTCTGGTAACGACTGGGAAGGAAAAAGTGGAGCCGATGGTAAAAGATGGAAGTCTAATGATTCTGATGTGTCAGAGGCCCCATAAGAAGATGTGCTGAATATTTTAGGAGTGGCAGGGGGTGCGGGGGAAAGAGGACCCCTCCAGGTGGTATAGGAGGCGTATTAATAACTTATGGCTATGTCCTGATGACACCTGCTCCAGTCATTATAACAGGACCACCGCGCCGGCCAATGAGGGGCCGGGATGGGCCGCGCGCCGGCGGGCAGGGGCCAGGTGCGGGTACCTGGTAAATATTAATATTCCGGCATGCAGAATTCGGCGGCGCCCCCCGGAGGTCAGGGGGAGGGTCGCGGAGGACGGCCCCGTGGCTTAGTTAGCGGAAGCCTTCGCCCCGGCCCGCGTCAAAGCGCTACGGCGTCGGGCCGCGGCTCGCCTGATCAAGCGGGCCCGACGCCGGAGCGCCCGGCGTAAACACGGCTCTTCCCTCTCACCCAGCGAGGGAGACGCTGCACACAGGAGCCCAGAGGAGAAGAGCGAGCAATTACTGGGCACGGACAAGAATGTGTGCAAGACTGTATGTGAATATATGAATGTCTGTGTGTGTGTGTGTGTCTAAGGCAGCAATATTGCACAGTGTGTGTTATAGTATATTATAATAATAATTTATTATTATTATTATTATTATTATTAGCATGTGTTTGTGTATGTATTCAGTCTCTGTGTATGTATTTGTATGTGTGGTTGTATGCATGTATGCCTGTGTGTGTCTGTGTGTGTGTCTAAAACAGCCATATTTGTACAGTACATATGATAGATTTTTAGTGGCTTAGTAGTTTTTTCTACATTATTATTATTATTGTTGTTATCTCTGAGCATGTGTTCCAGCCTCTCTCTATGTATTTTCAGAGTGTGGTTATATGCATGTACGCCTCTGTGTGCGTGTGCGTGTGTGTGTGTGTCCGTCCGTGCGTTTCTCTCTCATAAGGTATAACTTTACGAGGAATGCTAAATCAAATGTTGTGGCGAGGTTCAGATTTACTGGAAATGGACTCCAGCTGCAGACAAACAGCTCCCAGCTGCGGCCCCCGCTCCCCCTGCCAGCGCTGACAGCCCCTATCCATCCCGAGTGCCTGCGCACCCTCACGCAGGAAGTCCACCTTCGTCTGAACAAGCAGCCCAAATCGGCCCCGGCGGCCGCCAATCAGAGGGCCCCCTTCGGCTCTTTATCAGCGAGCGGGTACCAGGGGGCCCGGGGCCGCCGTCTGCACGGGAGTCTGTCTAAACACGCCGGAGACGACGGCCGCTTCCAAGCCGTAAAATTTACTGTGGTGGTGCGTGTGTGTGTGAGCGAGTGTGTGCGCGTGCACATTTGCCTGTGTGTGTGTGTGTCCGTGTATGTGTGTCCCTGTGTGTGGGTGTGGGTGTGTGCGTTTGTGAGTGTGTCCATGTCTGTGTGTGTCCGTGTGTATGTGTGCGTGCCCGTGCGCGTGTGCGTTTGGGAGTGTGTGTGTGTGTGTGTGTTTGTGAGTGTGTCTGTGTGTCCGTGTGTGTGTGCGTTTGTGAGTGTGTCCGTGCGCCTGTGCGTTTGGGAATATGTGTGTGTGTGTGTGTGTCTGTGTGTGGGTGTGTGCGTTTGTGAGTGTGTCCATGTCTGTGTGTGTGTCCGTGTGTGTGTGTGCGTGCCCGTGCGCGTGTGCGTTTGGGAGTGTGTGTGTGTGTGTGTTTGTGAGTGTGTCCGTGCGCCTGTGCGTTTGGGAATATGTGTGTGTGTGTGTGTGTGTGTGTGTGTGTGTGTGTGTGTGTGTGTGTCCGTGCGCGTTTGGGAGTGTGTGTGTGTGTGTGTGTGTGTGTGTGTGTGGGGGCGGGCGGTCTACCACAAAGGGCTCTAAATCACGCTGCATATGGGCAGAGCTGAGCTCCGGAGGTACGCACACAAACAGTGGCAGGGGAAAGCTCTCTGAGGCAGCCAGCGCTACCTGCTACAACCATGCCCTTGTTTTTCAGTGCCCCACTTTACCTGAGAGGAGAGAAACAAGCACTCCTCAAAATTTATAAGAGCTTTTGTCCCTGAAGTGGCTTGCCGCTGATTCATACAGACAAAGGGTTTTCTGTGGACAGATGAAATCTAAATAGTATTTCCCACAAAACATTCAACAGAGCTTGAAACAGGCTTGCCAAGATTAGCAATAGAATCTCTGTCTGAAAAGCACATGGAGAGAGCACTAAAAAGAAATGTTTACAGGAAGAAATCAACAGAACAGATTAACCTGAGCAGCAATGCAGCAATCAGAAATAAATCTAAATCTAAGTCAGCATCAAGCAGATGGATTAATATGCTTCTGTAAATAGACATACTGTATGCGCTACTTTACTCTTTGGAAATAAATCTGAGAATTAATCTACTGATTTAAGTTGACCTGCCACTCATCAAACTGCTCGAATTCCCCATGTGTAATAAGACGTATTGAATGTCGGTGTAGATGCGTCCACAGTAATTGATTAAAACGTAGCACAAATAGCACAGAGTAAACAATGTGATAATGGGTCTCCACGTGTAGAGCTTTTCAGTGATACAAAAGATTCAGCAATGCTCTCGTGTATCCTGGACTATGTATGGATGGAAATCTGCATCAGTATCTCTTCTTGGGGTCACAAGGATACATTCCAACTGCCCTTGCCTTGTCAGAAGCCATTTCCAGGAATTAGAATCAGAAGGCACATACATTGTGAGTCAGATCCATTTTCTGGGTGAGTCCTCAATTCAAATGGGACCAAGTTAAATTAATATGATAATCCAGGCATGATGCTTACGAAGGAAAATAAAAAGGAAAGGATGACAAATCAGCAAGAGTAATGGCAGAATTACTGTATGTGGAGGTAAGTTTGATCTCCCTGTATTAAATGGGAAGACCCAGGTCTAGTCGGGGTTTAATCAAGATTTATCCTTATATTTGACTTAACAAATTTTCTTGATAAATACAGAATTTTGGGGAATCTGGTGTGGTGAGCATTCACATTTAACCACGAGCCAAATATAAGGACATGTTTACTGAATACAGGTCTCAGGGTTGTGCTTCCTGAATCATGTAATTACTGTTATTGCTACTGTTACATCACCTCTCACTCTCCTCGGAGTTAAGTTTGTTTTCTGAAGAAAGTCTGCATGCATTTGAAAGTGAACTCCAGGGAATGTGTTTAGTTCGCAATCCTTTACAATGAAGACCTGTGCTGCATGTGCTCGATATATGTGCTGTAAGCCAAACCCCTTGTTTCCCCTCCTGGAACAACCTCAGGCGTCAAACTGATGCACAGCACAGATTTACTAAATCACAATCATTGGTGCTATAGCTTTACTAACAAAATAAGTCAATTCAATATTGATTAAAGCCAGATTTCAATGATTAGCATAACACTTCCTTTTATACTGTGTGTGTTTGTAAGAGTGTGTATGTAAAAAAAAAATTCAAAATGTTTGTATGTACATGACAATTACTCAACAATGACAAGGAAACATTACATATTTTTTAAACTATGATCCGGTCACAGGCCGTGACCACCTGGGTAGGGACAGAAGAGCTGGACACAGGGCGATGAGGGAATTCCGGATTATTCCAGGTTTTAAAACGAACAGACGAGAAACCTTCGCCTATCATTCTCACGGAATCTGGGTAAAAACAATAAAAAATAAAACATAGGCAAAATAAATCAAATCAGAAAATGACAGCTTTCCAGCTGAATTCTGTCGCGGTGTACTCTCTCCACCGACGAGCGCGGCCGAGATGAATCCGTTCCACCAGACCACATGCTCTGAGGTTTTACCCAGAAACCTCCTACCGTTACTATCTTTCCAACAGGTAACACATGATCATCACAATCACTTCCAAATCCAGGCTGTAAATGTAGCCCTTAACCCTCCTCTCTAAACAAGCCTGAAGAGGTTCACCTGACTGCTTATAGGGCTATCAGTGTCAAAAAATAATCAGCCATGAATATTCATGATGTGTTGCTATGCAAAATAGCATCTGTTTTTGAATGACTTACCATCTGTTTTTGGGACTTTGCTACATTGAGGTTTTATTAAAGCAATGGCAAGTCCTGGCATGCTCTCGTTATGAATAACAGTGAAGCCCATCACGAGCATAGCTCTATCTTAATATGAAGCTTCATTTTATCCCTGTCCCAGCAGTGTGAATTTGGATATAGATATTTTACAGTAGCCCAAATTAAAGGTAATCATTTACATGCCAAACAAACATTTATCCATTTTGATAAATCAAAATGGATAAATTGATACCCTCCACAATTTTTTTACTATTAAGTAAATTAAACAAAGGCTAAAACAATTAGGTCCTACACCTATGGTGTTGGTTAATTATCAGTAAAACTGGCCAACCATAATAATAGAAATAACAACAATAATAATATTTGATTATAAAGCACCTTTGATTATATAGCATACAAAAAAGCAAAAAGTTCTTCAAACAGTCATAAAAAAGAACTGAGAGAATTAAAATAAATTAAATAATTAATAGTAGCAATCACAGATAAAATAAAAAGTAAAAGCTCATTTAGAAATAAGGTATTGTCACCAGTCCCAGGTGAGAGGGCAGGACCCGTTAGTTTAGATTAGCATTAGCCCCCGGCACAGACCGTCTGTCCCACATGCAGAACGTGGGACGGACACACCGCTGGGGTCCTGATCGTATCCTCATGGGCACAAGACAGAGCCCAAACATACAAACACCTCCGTCCTTCCGCCCCAGAAGGAGCACGGCCGGAAAAAAAAACACCGAACACCTCTTTAGTGTAATTTAAAAGAGCGCGAAACCTCACAGCAATCTCTCAGCTTTTAGCACTTCTAATGTGTTACACCACAACATTATAGGTGGGAAAGAACTCCTGAGAGAGAGACAGAGAGAAAGAGGAGGACAGGGAAAGAGAGAATGTGAGAGAGGGAAAGAGAGTGGAGAATGAGGGAGAGGGGGAGAGAGAGAACAGAGAGAGTGAGAGAGAGAGAAAAAAACAGGGAATGAGAGAGAGAGAGAGAGAGAGAGAGAGTGGAGAGAGTGTGTAAGAGAGAGAGAGAGACTGCAGTAGCCTGCCAGTCTGTTTGGCCGCAGCATTATGCAGGACCCCGACCGACTGCTGTCTTCCTGAAACTTCCAGCCTGCCAGAATGGAGGGGGGTAGGTTGGGGGGGGGGGGGGAGAGTGTTAAAACTCGGCGGCTGAGGGGTCCGCTGGAGTCAGGAAGTCAGGGTAGCAGCGGCTGCTCGGGGAGGTCAGGAATGCCACCTCACTGCGCACGGGGCCTCCAGGCCTCTGCTCCCCAGAGTTTCGGCTGGCCCTCATTAAAACCCCAGCGCCGGGCTTCGGGGGCACCCGCGCCGCCCCCCTTGCCGATCCTCAGCCTGCTGTTTCCCTAACCCTCGCCCCCGCCCCCTACCCCCCAGCCCCTCGCCCCCTCCTCCGGAGAAAATATCGCCAAACTGCATCGGGCTCGTCCGCCAGCATTTCAGCATAAATCTGCAGGCCCCGTGAAAGGGACAGCCTCCGTTTCTCCCGCGGACTCCAGATCTCAGCTCGCTCCCGTTATACTCATCGCTGTAACTGGCTTACACTGAAAGCGGCTCGCAGCATCCATAAGCATTGCTGGTATCCATAAGGATGATGAATAAATGATTGCTAGCATAACTCACTGCTCTTGAAGCCTGTGCCCAACAGGAATAAGTCTTCGTCGCTATTGTAACGGATCTGAATGTTGTAGACTTTAAGTGTAGAACAGCAGCCAGGTAGTATTTATAACTCACTAACATGTTGTAATTTAGTGAGCTTATCGTATATGTAAAAACTAGAATTTATATTTGCAGATACCTTTTATTTCTGGTATCATTCCTTCATGCCCTTTTCTTGTTTATGCACAGTAGTCTTTTAACCTGCTTTATGCATTTTAAAAAAACTAATTTGTCTGGAGGTGGAAAACGTTTCAAACTGTTGCTCCAAAATCAAAACTAAGAAGGCCACAGCATTTAGAAAACTTCATTGTCACATACAGTTAAATTAGGTATTTTCCTCTGCACTAATTTAATTATTCAAAACAAACAATGATTATGAGGCAAAATTCACAAAAACATACAACAAACTTAACTAAATTTTCTCTTAACCAAGAGTTCATCAGGAAGAAAGGGTGGAAGTGTTTGTCATGATCCAGTCAGTCACCAGATTTAAACACCACCGGACATGCTTTTCGCTCGCTCCGAAAACCCCAGCAAGCACACAGTAACTGGAAGAGGGAGAAGTAAAAATTTGGCAGAGCATCTCAAAGGATCAAATCATGAACCTAGTGATGTCCTTGAGTCGCAGACTTGATGCAGACATCAAATGCATAGGGTATGCAATGAACATACTGCATAAGTAATACAAGTCATAATATAATATAAGTCATTAAAGCAGTCCAAACATAATTTGTCCTGATATTTATGCTTGAAACAGGGACTTGACTCATTGAATGGCATTCAAATATAGTTCAGTGTATGATTTAACCACATGAAATAAATACTCATTTCATTAATTGGAAAAACAAGTAATTTGACACAACTGTCCCAATACTTTCGCATTTAACTGTACATCAAACTACCGGGTGGCTGCATGGGCTCTGTGGACAGGGGCATTATTGTCCTGGAAGAGACCCCTCCCAGCAGGAAAGCAATGCTGTGATATGGGATGAAGGTGATCACTCTGAATCATCGAGCACTGATTAGCATTGACCTGGCCTTCTACGGGGAGGAGTGCATCAAACTCTGCCAGGGAAATGCACCCCACACCGATACAGAACCACCGGAGCCCCCTTCGCTACTGGAACCAAGTACTCAGGCCTGTACCTGCACTCTTCCTTCTGTGTGGGGGGAACGTGCTAAAGGACGGTTCATCTGAACACCTCACATTTCTCCACTGCCCTGAACTCCACCGCCTGAGCACTTTCGTTAAAGCGTTGGTGCGAGTGTCAGCCCGTCCCGACTCTGGCAAGGACATGACGAACCTAAAGAACCTCACAAGGCCTTTAGGAAAAGAATTTAAACTCCAGAGTGACTTTAAAGTACAGAGCATGCACTCGCACACAAAACACACACCGGCAAGGACAAGCATCATCCGGATCACGCTGCGCGCCTTTCCACTCTGAACCTCCGCCAGCGTTCTGATTACGGACCGTACTTTCGCGTGATTACGAGAGCGAATTCCACCGATCAGGAAGAGGGAGAATCTTCCCACGCGTCTGACCCCTGGCGGAATTTCAAACGCGCCGCCGCCGCCGCCATTAGAACCTTCCGAGACGTTCCGCAAAACGTAAACATCCACGCGGCTCGGAGGCCGTCTCCGAGCGAACAGCGAACGCGCGATGGGCCGCCGCTTTTTCATCTCGGCGGTTAAAAAAAAAGAAAAAAAGGGAAAGTCAACAATGTAATGGTGGTTTGAACATAAATAATATATTTTACATCTTCACAAAGAATGTGGGTTTGAAAATTCCGCTCCATTGTGGTCAGAGAGCAGACATATTCTCCTGGAGGGAAGTTCATCTCAACCCAGCATTTCAAAACAAAAACTCAGGAGTCTACAGAACAAAGGCGCTCTGTTCCTGTATAACCGTATGTGTGTGTGTGTGAGTGTGTGAGAGAGTATGTGTGCGTATATATGTAAACACACACACACACACACACAAATACGCACATACATACACACGCACATAAAGATGCGATAGTAAACAGCAATATTACCTTAATTTTCACAAATGAGATATTGATTTTTATGAAGGATGCAACGGGGCCCCTATAGTCTGGTATACACTTGTTAAAGGGAAACTGAGGACACAAAGAAAGAAAAGTGATCAATTGAATGATGAAACAGCGCCTCAACTGAAGGTATATTTGACAGGCGAGGACTGATAAAAAAGTATCTGTTGAATGACGCAATATGGCCTCAACTGAAGAAAAAAAGCTTGTAAGCAAGTGCTATTCTCCAGGTGTGGGTCACTGAAATAAGTTTTAGCTGTGCACTGTAGTTCAGGCGTGCTTCACTGAAATAAGCTTTAGCTGTGCACTGTAGTTCAGGTGTGCTTCACTGAAATAAGCTTTAGCTGTGCACTGTAGTTCAGGTGTGCTTCACTGAAATAAGTTTTAGCTGTGCACTGTAGTTCAGGTGTGCTTCACTGGAATAAGCTTTAGCTGTACACTGCAGTTCCAGGTGTGGTTCACTAAAATAATTCTGCACTTTCATGTGTGGTTCATCAAAATAAGTTTTAGTTGCGCTGGAATAGAATTGTTCACTAACTTCACGTCGATTCCACGGCAGCGCTTCTGTATTTATACGTTTTCACCAGCCTTTTAACAGGCTTTTCTGATAAGCGGGAAAACCAAACTTTTTCTGCACCAACTGGAAGGCGTGTTACCGAATTCAACTTGATTCTAGGGGCCTGCGCTTGACTCTCTCTGGCCTAGCTGCGAGAGATTTGTTGGCCTGCAGATCCTTCCTTGGCTAGAGAACCGGACTTCGAGCGCGGAAAAGCCTGGCGGCGCAACGTTCTAGCGCAGCAGCCTTCTCTTCCGCAAATAAATAAATAAATAAATAAATAAATCTCGCCATCCGGACTAACGTTGCCCTTCCCGCTGCTGATTATCAGCGCGGTAACAACCACACATAACGCTCGGCAGACAACATCTAATCTCGGGGTATGAAAAATAGGCTCCTCTCCCCCCGCCCCTCATCCAGCCAGCATTAGTACACATTTATGCAAAGCAGAGTTCCAGCTGTCACTGGCTAATCATTACAAGGATGATAGATGATGTTTATTTTCTGATGATGGAACGCAACCCCCTGGCTGACGATAATTGTAATAAAAAGGACAGATCAAGCCGGCGAAGTTATTAAATTATCAGACCATAATTTGCATTAATGTCGGGTGTCGGGAGCCTGACGGGAACCTCGCTTCGGCTTGTTAGGACGGTTCACCTTGAAAAGTGCCGCGCGCCCTTGACCTCCCGAGATTTCCTCCCAGTCACCCCGTCCCGCCGTCATTGCATAAGAGGTCACTACAAAAACCTGCGCCCGTGGAAGATAGCGCAGGCGCCGCTTCCAAGCGCTTGCAAGCGTTCCAGCAGCCCCGAAAATACATGCTTCCAAATTGCTGATAAGTACTCCGCGCTATTTCAAATTACGGACATCTCCATTATCTGCTGTTCGGAAATGGCTTCCATTTTTCACCTTCCTCCTCAGCACCGAAATGCTAAATCGCTTCACTTCCACGGTGATTTGCATTAGCCTACTCTATGAATACACGGCAAACGCACTGCGTTATGGACATTCAATGGCCGTTTATCGCACAGGCTTTCTTAACAGCACCGTGGTGAGCGATGGCAGGACGAAATTTAGAGTCAAGGGGGGGCGCTAGCGGTCTGTCCGGAGCTCTCTCACATTTCGCCAGCCTCATCCGCGTCTGATAACGCAGTCTGTCTGATATCCCCCATCAGCGGTCACGCGGATCCGGCCACCTCCCGCTCGCAGCCGAGCCCTTGAACCCGGGAGGAGCCCGTTGTTCATTAAGTCGGCGCAGGACTTGGAAGCGTTCGCCTCAGCTGTCCTTTTTTTAAACTAAGTGTTTGAACGGGTCTCAGAGGGCAGCGCGGTTCTCTGGTGAGGAGCCAGCTGGACTCAAAATAAGCGCAGAAAAAAAGGGGGTTAGGACTAACGGGGCTGTTCTTCTTTTAAGTGTGATCTACCAGAGGAATACAAGAATGTGTCTCTAAGTCTGTCTCTATGAGTGCACACTGAGCTCTGTTTGTGTGTGTGCGTGCCTGTGTGTGTGTGTGTGTGTGTTTGTGTGCGTGTGTCTGTGTTTGTGTGCAGGACACAGCAGTGACACTGGACAGCATTAAATATATTCCACAGCAGCCTCTTGGAGAGATACAACAGAAACAAAAGCTGCTTTTCTTAAACTACTGAAGTACCAGCAGTTCATAGAACAAATAAATTATTTTCACACTTGGTAGACAGCAAACCACAGGGCGAGGCTAATGCAGATGAGTTCATGTTGAAATTATGAAATATTTCCTATCAAGGGCCTGCCTAGCTCACTCTCCTAGCAGTGCTGGACAGCTCAGCTCCAGAGTGAAGAAGTGCAGCTGCAGCCACGATGAGAGCTACACTGGCACGGAAACATGGCATTTCAGACACAAAGCAAACCTCACCTACTCTCACCAGCTTCAGCATGGATCTGCAACATGTCTGCTCTACCAGGAAGGGAGGTGACCAAAACACATGGCAGAATATCTCTCTCTCTTTCTCCCTCCCTCTCTCTACCTCTCTTTCTCTCTCTCTCTCTGGCCACTGAGGGACTTTTATGGACAGCAAACAAAAACAAGCAGGAAAATCGCACGTGTAATTATTAGAGTGCCAATTTCAAACAGATGTCCGTCGGCTTCGGCCCGGCCCCCTCGCCCCGCCCACTTTAAATATAGTCATTTCACAGAAAACAAGCGGCACGGGATCTGCGGTCAGCCAATCCGGTCGCTCCGGGGTCCCTAATGACCCTGGGGTCACGGGGGTCGCCAGTGTAAACCAGATCAGAGAAAAGAGGGAGGCGGGCTGCCAAGGCCAGCCCATAAATCCCCCCTCTCAGAGGAAGCCATCTTTTATTTTCCCATTAAATTAAAACGCAATCACAATCCTAGCATTGTTCACAGGCCCAGAGAGAGGGATAATGGGGGATCAATTAGGTCATGTTTTAAAGTTTAAGTAAAGCGGCCGCCGCTCTTGATGACTTGTGGGCAGGGGAGCATTGTGGGAAACGGCACAGTCTATCCGCTCGCCACCGAAGGAACTTTGTAAAATGCAACCGGAGCTGTTTCAGTTTTTTTTTTTTTTTTTTAAATGTCGTAGTCCTTGCCTCTCAAAACTGCAACAGCTTTTCCATAAATGGTTGAGAAAAATACCCATGTTGACTGCATGCCGTCATTTTACTGATCTTAGATTTTGTTTGACTTTGTCAATGTGATGAAAAGAGAATCATATTTGATTCCTCAAACTGTTTTATGTGAAATCATAATCTCAGCTCGTATGGCTTTCTCTGACTGTCCCTTCCAATTATATAACATGTTTTGCATTACATGGAGAAAAAAAAACCCACACGTATCGGATAATGGAAAAACTTAACAGCAGGACGGGAATCAAAGCTCGGCCATGCCTGCAAAGTTCCACATGTTGGGATATTGCATCAGTTACTCTGACTCTACATGCAGTCCCTCGCCCGGCTTGCCAGAGACACTCACTTTAACTCCAAGCTGACAGCTGCGGTTTATGGTCAGAGCTGTTTAAGACGGCTGGGGTCATTTTCAAAGCCTTGTCCTTTGGGGGAGGGGGAATGTGCTTCTTAATTTGTGCATGTACAATTCTAGTCTGGCAAGAAATAGGCAGAGCAACAGAAAGAAAATATGGTTTGCTTTGTCAGAATGACAGCTTGCTTGTTGCCATCTGAAGTCAAAAAAACACATTTTTTTTACGTCTAGAAAGTCAGTGAGCCTCCACAACAACTTTCCTTCCATTCAGCTGCAAAGAATCAGGGTAGTTCACTTGTCAAGTAATTGATTGATATATCTCTCCTTCATGCAAGAGCAACAGGTCCAAAACTGAAGTTCTCTCTCCTCCTGCTTTACTCTGGCAGTTAAGCCCAACTGACTAGCCTTCACACTCCCTCTAGTGGATAAATGTGATATAGCAACAGGTAAAAAACACCATTTTCCAGGTCATATCTGAGTGTAGTCATTTTGAGCAGCTTGCACTGATGTTTAATTTCCCCTTTCTAAAGGACGAATTAAAAAGCTGCTGGAGAAGGTCCTTGGATATTAGCGTCACTCTGGTGGAGGAGTCGAAGCTGCTCTGAGTGAACAGGTTGGGGGGGAGGGAGCCTTCTAGATTAGTAGTATGGTGTCCCTCCAGTTCACAAGGAAAATCTGGCATGGGATCAGCTCCAAGACAGGCTTGTTATTTTAGTCCCGGGTAACTGACAATAAAATACATCGGCAGGTGATCTGTCACGATAACACACATCTACCTGACCAATGCCCTAGGGCTGGTTCATTTATGCACTAATGTTGTTCTAGCGGTCAGCAGTTGCCAGAGGAAGAACTGTTAGGACGGACCTACGGTTAGATTCTTGTTATGAAATAACAAAAACATTTTTTCAGTGTCCCGTTTAACTTCATGAACAGCCAGTAATCAGTGTGGTCACGACTGGTATTTGGATAGCTGGTCTGAATTAAGATTAAACACAAGGAAGATATTAAATATTCACAGGATCTGAAATTGCAGGAGCTGAAGTTAATAATCCTGAGTGACGGTAAATCGGGTTGAGGTGAATTTGTCCGCTGCTGGCTCTAGTTTCCTGTCTAGGCTGAATCTGAGGGGAGAACGATGACACGTCCGGCCCAAAGCGCTGCTGAAGTCCACGGCCTGAGAACGCCGGGTGAAAAAAGCAGAGAGGCAGAAGTGACGACAGAGCTTCCATTCTGAAAGAGAAAGGGAGATTTTGCAAGGTGCCGATGCCATCCCAAAAAAAGGTGGGGGCCGGAACTCCTCCCCTGTCCCGGACAGCTGATGCAAGCCGACTCCACACCCGACACCCCTACCGGAACAGAAGGCAGAGAGGTACCCTAAAGACACGGACGCATTTAAACACGCTCACCGCGGTGTCGCCGTCTTACCCGTCCCCCGTCAGACACTCGGGGCGTAACCGCGCCCCTGTGACACCTGGGAGACGGCTCCCCCGCGTGCGCGTGCCGTGTGAACGAGCGCGCGACGAAGGCCACGCCCGACTGCAGGCACGGGGGGGCTTGTGGGAGTGTTTAACGCGCGTTTGATGGACACCCCGGGCGCTGACCTTGGCGCGGCGGTGGGAGCCTGCGGCAGGACGCATTCTTCAGCGCGCAGCTGGTCCTGCGCTGCCCGCCGCGTCCCCGCCGCCGCAGCACATTTGAGGGGGGGGGCGGGAGCGGACCCGCCGCGTTTTTTACAGCTTCCGCCAGAGTTTGAAACTAAAAGTTATCTGGGACATTCCTCTGGTCGCTGCTGCGGTTTTCACTGCGCCCCCCTCCCCCCCCCCACGTCCCCCCCACGATTACCGCGCACAGGAGCATGCGGCAGATCTGCCGTTTTTAATGCGATCTGCGATGGCCCCTGGAGGAGAGGGAAAACTGATCCATAGACCCCGCGGCGCAAAGTCAAGGTTTTAAAAAGACCCCCCACGGCTGAACCGGCCGCCCCCCCTCCTCCTGCCTGCAAACGTGGAATATCGCCTCGGCAACCGGCCGCCACTCCCAAAACCAGAGGAAAGGAGCGGCAGAACCGCGGCCATATGGACCAGCGGCTTTGTGGAAACACACACGGGCCGGGCTAATGCAATGAAATGGCTTGGATTTCATGGACAGTGCACTTCAATCCCCATTTATGAAGAATGTGTTAGGTGGGTTTAATGAGATTAGAAGTATTCTAGGGGGAATAAATCGCACTGTCCAAATGTGTAACTCAGTATAATATCACGGCAACTCCAACAGAACAGCATTCAGAGATAAAAACAGGCAAAGCTGGAGAAACCAGGCTGGCCATCTGTCCATATGCAGCCATAACGCTGGTCTCCACGAGGCCCCACCTACATACAGTACCACCCAGTGATCTAACACACCTTCCCACAACCTGGCAACCCCATAGCAGTGCTGCATGTTCTAATGGATCAGAAGATTGTCAGGGATAAGGCTGATTCTGAAGAACCATGTTAGATGTTTGGAGATATATATAAGGAGTGCCTCAGATTTTGGATTGGACCTCTGCATCACCAGTAATTAGTTAGCCCACAGAACCGGCCCATTAGACAGAACAGAGAGGGTGCGGGACGGACGTCTGCATTCTGGAGCTGCACCTTATGCAGGGTTCAGGGCCTGTGGGTGTGGTAATGGAATGGGGGGGGGGGGGCGGGGGGCTTGTTTGTATGCAATTTCATGCTGGGCCCCCATGGGGATTCTGTCCTTGGTAGTACCTGACTGTTTTTGGCTCGCGGCCACATAACGAAGACACACCCCCCCCCAGCTTTGCTGGCTCAGGGGGATTTACCCTAACCCAGCCTGACCTCTGACCCTTGCCAGAGACCCCGGGCTCAGTGTGACACAGGGAGGATTCCTTTAGGGTTAGTCTCTCCATTCTAAAGCCCCTGGTGGGTTGCAGCATGTGCTTTCAGAATTCCAACCATCCATGGGCTTCACCATGTTCTGCCCAGATATGTCCCAGAGTTCTCCACCGACCTCTCTATCTACACAGGGACAGCAGCCACAGCAGTACAGAGGCCATTTCTATGAGTTATGCTTTATTTGTGTGGAGCTGGACTGTGTCTTAGCTGCTCTACAGTCAATTTGATTTTTTTGTTTTTTAAACATAGATAATATGGTTGGGGGGTCTGCTCAGAAGCCATTGAATATTGCACTGTGTGGTGCTCAGACCAGCTACGGTGTCACCATTCAACCAAACACACAGAAGTTCTGCCCAGTTACACATAGACATTTTTGTTCTCATTACATTGCATCCTGTGGATCTTTAATGGACAATCAATCCACTATTACTTCCTATATTTTTAACTGTATAGATTGTGAGGAACTAGGTATGTGGAAACATCAACTGCAGCACTAAAGGGTATTGGTGGTTCTGTAATGGTGTTTCAGTAGTGAAGGGTATTGGTGGTTCTGTAATGGTGTTTCAGTAGTAGTGAAGGGTACTGGTGGTTCTGTAATGGTGTTTCAGTAGTGAAGGGTACTGGTGGTTCTGTAATGGTGTTTCAGTAGTAGTGAAGGGTATTGGTGGTTCTGTAATGGTGTTTCAGTAGTGAAGGGTATTGGTGGTTCTGTAATGGTGTTTCAGTAGTGAAGGATACTGGTGGTTCTGTAATGGTGTTTCAGTAGTAGTGAAGGGTACTGGTGGTTCTGTAATGGTGTTTCAGTAGTAGTGAAGGGTATTGGTGGTTCTGTAATGGTGTTTCAGTAGTGACGGGTATTGGTGGTTCTGTAATGGTGTTTCAGTCGTGAAGGGTACTGGTGGTTCTGTAATGGTGTTTCAGTAGTAGTGAAGGGTACTGGTGGTTCTGTAATGGTGTTTCAGTAGTAGTGAAGGGTATTGGTGGTTTTGTAATGGTGTTTCAGTAGTGAAGGGTATTGGTGGTTCTGTAATGGTGTTTCAGTAGTGAAGGGTTCATAGAGGACATGCACACTAATATTAGCCATACATCATAGCCTTGTGCTGTTAACAAAATCAAGTATATATGCAACATTTTAGAACATCCAAGACAGAGTTTTCCATTTCCACCGAGTGACTCTTTCATGGAAGAGTGGTGCGGTGTTCCTCCTGCAGTTTCAGACACTGCCAGGGTGATTACAGACTGTACTAGTCAGTGGACAAACATACTAGCCTAACGCCCAAAGTGACAACACACTGCTGCTCCCTTTTCTCTTTCACTATATTTCACCTTCAATTTACAGATTTTCCTTACAGAAAAACATATTTTGTTCTGGCACCATTTATTTAGTCTGTGTTGCCTAGCAGACCAGTCAGTAACAATCCTGTAATCATTCCAGATGCCAGACGTTTGGAAAATTCATCGCACAAAACCCCTCATTCAGGATGCCTGAACTTTATTGTCAGTTTGACAGGACTCAACGAATCACCTGGAGACTGAGAGCGAAACCACATACATATTAATCAGGTTTTAAATAAGAAAAAAAATGACTAAACAGGGGCCAGGACGAGGAAGCGGTTCTCCGGGGCCCCCCGGGGGCCACGTCTCACTGAACAGTCTGACCCGCCCAGAGGTGGGCCCACAGGTAGGGGGCCCGGCTTCGCCCGCTCGCCGCGCCCGTCACCGTCTTCCGTGCGGTGACCTCTCGGTCTGCCGGCGTCTGCCGCAGTCTACCGTTTCCCCATCATGCGCGGGGGCCGCGCCGGCTCCCATGAGCCCTTGCTCGCTCGCTGCCATCTGCCGTGATTTATAGAAAACGGGCAGTGATTTATGGCCCAGTCATCCCACAATGAAGTCGTTCTCTTTCATTTGCGCGACTCCGCCCCCGCCCCCCCCCCCACCCCTCGACCTCCGCGCCGCGCGCCGCCAGGTTCGGGGGAAACGCGTGCTAATCAAACACTAAGAGGATATTTAAGCAGAGGGGGCTGCTGGGGAAACGAGCCCTTTAATAGAATTAATTTTCAGCGGCGGGTGAATGCAAACGACAAGCCGGGGATGAGAGGCGGCCACCTCGGCGATCTGGGCCTTACCGGAACGTTCTCCGGACTCAAACCGCTAACAGATCGGCTCGAGGAGCTGTGCGCTAAGAAGTGCGTAAAATAAATTCATTTAATTTAATGTTTTTATCCTGAATTTAACATTATGACAGGTATTAAAGGAATTCAGGTGGTTAATCCTAAGGATGTATTTCCAACCGTTTTTACACCATTTATAAAATTGCACTGTTCCCTCATTTTGCCTCCAGTGTGTGCCTGGGCAGACAAACAATTTCCCTGAACGACTGTGCAAATATACACTCCTGAATAAATGTCTAGTTTTAAATTATTAAGGTAATGTATTCATTTGAAAATGCAGACAGTTACGTGGAATGCATCGGAATTCCAGCATATGCTATAAATGCTGTGATACATTGCACTGAATATTGTTTGACAATAATCTATGTTTAAATGTACTTGTCCCTATCAAAAAAACATTAAATAAAATAAATAAATGGTCTTGGAAAAGGCATATGGAAAAATGGCTTTTGATTGAACGTGCATACCATACAACCAACTGGCACCTGCCCAAATCATAAGCCCTGTTATTACGTAGGCCTACACATTATTTCACAAGCTTCTATTATTTGCATGTCCGTTCATTTGTCGTCAAATTACTGTATTTGCTTTGACTCCTGGGACAGGGAATCTGTACTCAGTACTCGTAAGACCTGGGCATACATCAGCTCAGGTATGCCTACTGGTTTTACTTGATCCTGGAAACGAAAACTGTAGTTAGAAACGAACAAACAGTATTTAGAGTGCTGAAAAAATAAAGATCTGAGTCTGTTTCACAGGTTGCTGTTTCTGTCATACTGTTTATTTAATGTTTATTCAGAGCTCTGTTCAAGCTGGAGATGCATATTTAGCCTCCTGGTCTCAGGAAACTTAACAGAAGGCAGATGAGTGTTTGTAAGAACAATGGACAACCACGATCTTCAGTTTTTCATTAAAGTCCTACAACAGGCAAGATGGCTGCAAAGACTTAAAGGTACCAGTGCAGAGCCATTACTGAAAGTTGCTAACATTTGTGAGACCGGACAGTTGCAGGTTCAAATTTGCGAGGAGGCCCAGTTAACATACCCCTAGCCTGGAGCAGGACACTGTTTCTCTGGGACCAGTTGAATCTCATCCAGAGGTACACCCCAGCCCGCTTTTCCAAACACTCAATCCGTGTGTTTGCACAACATTTAAATGAATGGGCTCACTTTCTCCACACTTAAGCGTTCACCGCTGGAGATAACTATGGGCTGGGCTGTACTGTGGCTCGCAGGACACCGAGCACTACTGATCTCCTTCACAGGAGTTAAAATATTCAGCTCTGCAATGTCCCCCTCACTCAGCTCCACGAGGTCCAGTCATGAGACCAGGGCGGGTGAGGCTCCTGGCAATTAATATCTTGCCGCAGACAAATTTCCAACACCAAAGGCGGTGGCAAGTTGGCGCACGTCACCAGAGCAATTCTACAAAAAAGTTCCTCTCAAGTCGACTATCTTTCTCCGCACATCAAAGAGTAAAAGAAGCCATTTGTTGTACTTCCTGTCCTTTGAGTCTGCAGCAACTACACAGCCACAAGGGGGCAGCAGTGTACAGCTATGGCTGTGACAGCAGGCCCATAACCCAGCCGAGACACTGCCACTACACTCATGAACCAGGTAATTAACCTGAACTGCACCAGTGTATATACGGAGCTGTATGAATGTAAACATAAAAAGCATAGACTTCACTGGATAAGTGCACATGCTAAGCGAATAAAAACCATAGGGCTGTAATTATACCGCTGAGTGTAAAGCAGAGCCATCGGAGAACACTTTCAGATGTGAGGCCTACCGGGTGGACGGCAGGCTTCTGGTTCTCTGTGTCTCTGTCGTGTTGGAATCCATGACACATCTGCCCACACGTTTTTGAGAGCCTCCAGCTGTGTCCAGCGGAACGATACAAGGTCTCCATTAACAGCAGGAGTCCCCACAAAGCACTCACATCCAGTAACAATACACACAGCGTACACGCCAAAAAACTGATGTCATCATCAGGTTCAATTTAAATAAGCAAAGGTAAAAAATTTACATATTAACCCCTATTCAGTTAGTGACGGACCCTCAATACGGAGACCCTTTTCCATATTTGTGTCGATATATTAAATCTAGCACTTGCTAATAGTCCAAATTCTCATTTTTGTTCAGTAGATGCAGTAACATTGCAGACAACCAGCTGATAACAGAACCAAGTAATACCCTGGAAAATAACTATTTCAAACAAGTAATTACAACAAAAATAACAGTTTGATTAAAAAGGGCAGCACATTCTTTCACCCAACCTAATAAAATTGGTAAAATTACCCAAAACTGGCTCTCTCTCAAACTGGCTAGCTAATCATGCCCCATTTGAACTGGTTGGATGATCCCCTCACTCCCCAATTGATGTGTGGTGTGCAATCTGGCACAAAATGGCTGCCGTGCATCACCCAGGTGGGGGCTGAGGTGAGTTTTCCCCCTTCACTGTATCAAACACTTCAAGATTGAGAGATTAATTATTATTACTGGGTTTTCTGTGCATGTTGTTATGACTATAGTTGTTATTATTATTATTACTACTACTACAACTACAACCACTACTACTGCAGCACAGAAAACTGCCCATGGTGCTGCACAAAAGTGTAACCATGGCAGTATTGTGACAGGCGTCACTCACTGCAGATGGTGTGAAAGGTGGATCCCTGGCGGGGTGGAACAGCCGGGCACCGTGCCAGGCTTCACCAGCCACAGCCCACAGGGGCCAGGTGAGCTGCAGCTGGCTGGCGGAACCCCAGCGCCCTGGGAGGGCCGGACCAAACCCACACAGGTCACCTGTCAGAACCTGCCAATTCAGCAGTCTGAGCGTCTACAGCCAAGTCCACCCCACTCGCTCTCTCCCACCGCCTCCCCAGCGAACGTGATTTAATTAGTTTGCGAGCGCAGTGCATTAATAAACTGTGCAGGATTTAGCTGCGGTACTCTGGTAAATTTGCTTACAGCGCCCTCTTGTGTATTTTACAATTATGACTTAATTGTTTCCCCTTTCCCACTATTTAAAATGATGCATTAACACAACTGGCTCCACAAAATCGGAACAACACAGCCTGGACATTATTACTGTACACTTTGCAATGACTGCTAATCACCAAAAGCATCAGCTCCTAAAGCTGCACCTACATAAAATGCTGACGTTACACCTGGAGATAATAGTGTGTCCAATCTTATCCGGGTGTCCAATGTTTTCCAAAAGGGTGTCAATGCAGATTATTTAGGCCAGCAGCGATACACTTTATTCTACTTATCAAGGTATTTATTGAAGATGATTAGTTAATTAGTTAAATCAGGGGTCGTAGTGCTGGACTAAAACAAAACTAGCGCTTGTAGAACACACGGAAACTTAGTGAGTTCTGACAGAGTGAGGAGTAACCATATAGTACCATGTAAAAGTTCGCCATGCAATATTAATACTATACATACAGGCATTTGCAGACGCTCATCCATTGACGGAACATGGAATTACACAGCTACCCAAACTAATGTAACCACGACTAATTTATTAAATTTAATTAGCATGATAATGTCAATAAGGACGGTTATGCCACTGACGCTGAACAAGCGTCTATCTTATACCAACAAAACGCTGAAAACATGAAATGACCTACCAGTACATAATTCTTCTTAGAAGCGTAAACAGATTACTCATTGTATTTGGGTTTCTAATAGCTTGGATTCGCACAGCATACAGGGCTATAAGAGTTGAAGTAAACAAAACAACTAGTTGCGTTAAAAAAAAAACACACAAACCTAGAACTTGATCGCGCTTCAGTCAAGGCAGCCATGTAGCCTATGTTCTTCCAACAGATAGCAAACAAACTTTTGCACGTGTTGTTTTTCACCAGACCAATCAACCAATCAAGATTTTTCTATTGTTATCATGGGGCAATTTGGTTACAGCCAAGTTAAATCAAATTAAGAATACAAAAAATACGCAAGATATTGACAAGATCAAATCTACACACATATCTAATAGCAAGTATAACAGCAGGAACTAGCTCTTGTTAATCATAGCTTGTATCAAAGGAATAAGATGTCGTTTCACCCCTTAAATCATGACAACACTCCAACGTTATTCCTCACTGAAGTATGTTTGTTCTTTTCTTCCCGCATTTAACTGAATGTTTCTGTAAGCAAGTCCAGCAGGGCAACACAGGAATGAAAAGTCGGGCCCCCACTCCTACACACCCAGGCACATACACACTCACACTAGAGAAACAGGCTCAAAAAGTCCTTACAGTCCACTTTCCGCACATCATAAAATCCACCGCCCCCAGAAAGTGAATTATGCCCTTAAGTGTGTAAACCAGACGGCAGCGAGATGTCTCTGCACCGCTAGCACACCTAACAGCAATCCCTAAGTGGCAGGTGTGCACCTGCGGGGTCCAGTGTACCGACGAAAGAACTGGGACAGCTGAGACCATGGCCACCTGGTGCAGTTACAGAGCGCTACGCAGAGAGGATAAACACTTCACATCATCATCTCCGCCATAAAGGGAGGCTAACTGCCACTGTTACCAGGCAATTGTGTGAGCTGACAGAGCATCTGTACTGGGGGAGATGGGGGGGGGGGGGGTGTCTCTGAGCAAGCCCATGAACCAGCACATTTCTGGCCTGGTCTGAGTGAGATTTATCCAGCCAGTACAAGCTGTTCCTGCACGGTTTCACCCCCCCCCCCCAAAGGCTGCTGCTCCATTCCTGGCTGAGTGTCCAGCCTGTATTAAATGGGGTCTGGTGCTCTTAAAGGAAAACACGCTAATGACACGACTTCACTGTGGCCATGGAATAGAAAGGACAACCATAATCTGCCCCCAGCACCTCAGCACCCCACCCCCAACACTGCTGTCCTAACCCCTGCACAAACCCACAACCCCAGTACTGCTGCCACAACCCTAGCACTCACCACTCTACTACCCATAAGCCCACAAATGCAGCCTGAGCAGCTCTGCTCAGTGCTGCCATACAGATTTAATCAGCCTGGATGATGTTGGGAGGGTGGCTGAGCAGCTCATTTGGTAAAGGTGCCTGTCATGGACACAGACTGATTCCGTCTGTGCCTTGTGATTGGTTGTCCACAGATACCTCCAGGAGTGGGACACATGCCACCGCCATAGCATTGAATGTATGATAAGTCACAAAAGTGTGTATCAGTGCATACACACAGTTCAGCTTCAGTACAATAAACCTGGCATCTCCAGCAAAACATCTCACACTTTGCCTCAACCAAAAGGGCCTTTTCAGAGAGAAAACCTGTTCTAGCTCTGAAGAGTACGAAACTGTCTCAATACATAACATTTATAAATATTCACTTACGTCACAGGACTTTCTTGCAACAGCAATTTACATCTCAATTATACTTCCTGGTTCAATAAATGTGATTTATAGGAAAACACACATCACAGTGTGTTTTCTTGCAAGACCTACAAACACCTCTTGTAAGGCAGTTAATCGCTGAAATTGTAACAAAAGTAACCTTGAAGAACTTCTCACAAAACCAAAGTAAAAATCAGACGGAAACAATATTCTTCTCATGTGGTGGTGTCATCAGGCAGCCATTAGAAGGGACTAATGCTTGACTTGGTAAAGAAACATTTAACTGGATTTTAATAGGCATTGTGCACAAAACGCCAGACTTAATTACAAAGAGAGAATCATTCCAGTGCAAAATGCTTTATTTTGGGGAACATGCTAAGGCAGGAAAGAGCTTTCAAATCTAATTTACAGATGTTACTGAGCAACATCCAAAGATTCAGCCACATTTTACAATCAATACATCGGGAGGGAAAATAGCACACATTTACCGTTAAGCAAAAAATGAGAACTTGCAGCAACCATGACTATAAACACTGATAACACAGGACTGTACTGTATTACAGTAGTTACAGCATAGAAATAATATATTAAATAATACAGTTTTGTTTTGCAGAGCCTTAAACTAAGAAAATAAAGAATCAGTTTATTCTTGAGACAATATGACAACACTAAACAACATAAGCAGCATATTCACAAGGGGTCTGCGAAACACAAAAGCAGAAAATACACTTGACATCCATCTTCAGTGGTTCTACACACACACACTGCCCTTAGTCACTACAGATTTGTTCATTTGCTTTGAACCTATATCTTTCACATCTGCATTTTCAATTGGTGACACATTTCATGCGATTTCACTGGATTTAAATATACAGGGACATTTGGCCATGAAGAAATTTTGACCAATTGAAAATATACAACATGTACACATTGTAATATTACATTTAGTCTAAGACAGGACAATCACTAAATTTTTGGGGGGATGATATTAAAAGAATTTTCATGTAATGGATATGATATCCAGCTATTGGAGATGTTATCTGAAAACCTGGCTGTGATTTCTAGAACAGCTGTAGAGATGTGAATGCACCTTCCTGTGGACAGGCATGCGTAACTGTTCTGAGAACATGCCATGAATCCAGGTACACCAACAAACGAATGATGTTTATTTATATACTGTAACGATATGCAGGTAACAGACCGTGTCTTTACAGGTCTATGGTATGATTTTCGGAATTTAACCAGCAGCATTTAAAACTTAAAAAGCCTTTACTGACAGGATGCACGTGAGGCTGACATAAGTTTACCTGCAGGAACACAATCACAGAAACAGACCATCCAGCTGTGCAGCGATGCCTGTATTTTGTTGATTGTCAAAGGTGGAATATTCAGGGGTCAGAAAGTAAAAGTTTGGCTATGTGTTTCTTCCTCCCAAGAACTCAGCCAACTGATTTCACTAACACGTTCTACCTCCTCGCTGAAGAATTATTTATTTAGTTTATTTAAACAGGGACAGTGTACAAAGAACATTAACCTTATATAAAACAAGGAAAGATGTAATGTACCGGGTTATAGCAATTTGCTAATTTCCACCCGTAGTCCCTGGGCAGGGATTGAGCTAATTAGCAAATCCAGGTGATTGGAACAAAATGCTGCAGAGGACCTTTACTTTCTGGACCTACATTTTCCACCTCTGTTAACTGTATATTTCTAGTTAAGGCATTTCAAGCACCAAAAAACAGTATTTTAATGGATTTAGAGATTAGTCAACTTTCCACTGATTTTATGCTCTCAGACATTCCATTTTTTATAAGAAAATATTTTTAAATGCATTTTTTATTACACACAATTACACACTTCATCAAAAGTCAATCAATAACTTAATATAAAAATACAAAAAAGCAACAGCTGAATTTTTCGTAAACTGAGTTCCAGATTTCATGGGGAGAAAATCTCTTCCATCTTCTCTGCAAAGCTGCTCTTCCTGTTCACATCAGGACAACACTAAATCCATTGCTGTTTTTATCTGCAGTTAAAAAAAAAAAGAATTACATTTTACTTTTACTAATAATCAAATTCAAAGCTATTTTAGCAGTCAGGTCATAAAAAGCTAACATTCTGTAGAGGTGAATTACAGACCATATTATCTCAGTTGACAGGGTTTATATGCATAAATAAAACATACTGTATAACAGACATTCCGTAATGTTGTACAGTAATCGATTTTTGGACATAAAAAGGCCTGTACCTTTAAGTGGGTTTATAACAAAGCACATCTCCTCAGTGAAGTTCTGAATCATCTGAAGACAGAAATGTCACAATTAAATTCAATTGCTCCCACAGTACGAAAATCAGACCCTATAGTGTTCATACAGCAGTATTATACATTTTACACCAAAGCCCATCTTTAAAAGTTGTACAGCAGTTATCAAAAATATAGCAACACTGAAAGGAAGTGTAGAAAAACAAAATCCAGGTCCGAAAGAGACCTGCCTTGACATGAGACCTGACATGACCTACACTGTGCATTGAGGCTAACAGGTTAACTGTAAATTATAACTGAGCATTATAACTATGAGTTATCCCTTTGTCTATCTTCTGTCAAGCATTTCGGGGTGTTCCTGTCCTCAGAAGGCCACGTTGACATTTGCTGGTTAAACTGTAACAAAAAGCCATCAGTCTACTGGAAACCAGTTGTAGTAGAGGTCATGACCTTAAGGTTTTGACCTCAGAAGTTAGGGCAGTGTGCGTGCGTATGTGTGTGGATACGTGCGTCAGCATTGGCGTGGTCCGGATCCTATACCAGATCTTAAGAGCTACACAGCATCCCCAATTTGATGTCCTTTTAACAAAATTCAGTTCCTAATTTTCCAGTTCTTATTCCAATGACACTAGGATCTTTCAAGTCCAAAATCACATTCATGAATTTACCCCATATCTCAGCAAAGGCAAATGACAAGCAAGGATGGGACGTTCTTCCATAATTGCTACAGACCGTTTTCTGTAGTGGAATTTATGTAAATCCAAAATGCATCCTGTGAATAAGTAACCTGGTCCCGTTTGATAAAAGACTCTTGCGCTGGAAATTGTTCCCACGGTTACGCTTGAAAAAGTGGAATAATTAATGAGCCATTTTACGCACAAATGATCTTTGTGTGGCCACTTAAATGCCAGGGCACGTCTGACCGACCACAGCATAGGTTAAACGGGAGCCGTGCGACCCTCGACTCTCACTGGAGATCCCACCCACAATTCCCCTAGCATGGAACCTTACTGACTGCATGTCCCACCCACTCTTGCCCATGCATGGAAACTCACTGACTGCATGTCCCGCCCACTCTTGCCCATGCATGGAACCTTACTGACACCACGGTCAGTCGGTGCCATTTGCCCTCACTCTGAAAGCAGCACTTAGTTCTGAATAACATCTTGGAACTGCGTGTTTTCACCCTTTTCACCCATTTTTAAAAATGTCTTTCAAGATTCTAAGTGGGAGTTCCAAAACTCCATCGCTTTACCAGTTACCAGCAGTAATTGTGACATCGGCATTAGAATGTTCAGGCTAGAACATTCTAAATCGCATATTTAAGACCTCACACTTTCCTTTGCAAAGAGCAGAGACTGAGACAGATAATGTAAGGAGGGAGTGAGAAAGATCCCTTGGGCCCCGGCGGCTGTACTTTCAGGTTATATCTCACCTGGTCAGCCCAGTGCGGTATCACCTGTGATACACCTGTTAACCTCTCACCTCGTCAGATACCAGCACGTGGATGCCGGTGCGGCTCTGTCTGTAAACCTGGCTGATTTGCTTCGGGGAGATTCTGTACAGGTTGGCGATCTTCTCAGTCAGCTCCTGGAGAGTCAGGTCCTCCAGGTAGAGCGCGTGGTACACTGCAGCAATGAGACAATTGGGGGATAGAGGGGAACAGAGGGACCAGACTCAGCGAGGGCAATACCAGCCTTGCCATGGTGCTGGGTGAACAGGTGCCTATCTGTGTACCTGCCTTGTCTTGTGAACTTGTTCTTTGTGAATTCGTATGCCCATATCTGCTCTAACCGAAATGTTATTAAATCTGTTGGCTTGGTAACCTACCGTCGCCTCCTGCGTGCTTGGGGTGCTGTTGACGAACGTACACCGTGAGGCGCGGCTGTATGCACCTGAGGGAGACCAACACACCTGTCAGAGACACACTTATAGCGCACTTCAGTAACTCTACACACATGGTCTCTGATGCAGTGTGCAGTTGATATGCATCGCTTCTGTGAGATGCATGGCATAAGCAGGAAATTAAGGTTTGACAAGCTCTGGTCAAAAGCAGAGGTGATGAGCCTAGGTGAACAGCGGAGGTGATGAGCCTAGGTGAACAGCGGAGGTGATGAGCCTAGGTGACCAGCGGAGGTGAGAAGTTCAGGTGAACAGCGGAGGTGAGAAGTTCAGGTGAACAGCGGAGGTGAGAAGTTCAGGTGAACAGCGGAGGTGAGAAGTTCAGGTGAGAAGCTCAAATGAAAAGCTGAGGTGAAGGTGGAAACTGACCTCCCTTTGGTGGCATTGTAAAGGCGAATCCCATCAGCCGGTCCGCATATCTGAATGAAGTCCTCTTTGGACATCTTCAGGAGGTCAGCGCCTTAGACACGCAAAACAGTGAGGATCAACAGTAGCTTCATCTGCCCCCCCCCCAACTCCGCCCCCCTGTCCCGTCCACCCGCTTCATAAAACTGCACAGCACTAAGGGGGGAATAAAAACAGAATTCTGGATTTGAATCTTGCTCACTGCTATCATTACATTACTACATTACTAATGCAGCATAGCGCATGGGGTTTTATGCTAAAATAAAAGCTACAATCACTCCTCTTCGTACAGCGCAGTCCCGCACCTACCCGAGAATCTGGAGAAGAGCCGGCAGAAAGGGGAGAACCTGTGACGATGCAGCCAGACCTGGGTGTCCTGGGGGCTGCAGGACGGGAGGAGGTGCTGCAGAAAGAACAGGGGGAAATACCATAGAGTGTACACAGGAACCGGAGAGGGTAGGAGCGGTCAGGGGGTGGGACTTCACCAAATTATGTTAGCTGAAGGCATGTTTGCCTGTCTAGTTAAATGTACACGTCTGTGGGGAATACAGAACCACTACAAACAAATACCTGAAAGAACACAGCCTTCCCTGTACTTACATCAGAGCAGCTGGGCAGGAATAGCTCCCCCTGCTGGTTTGGAGAGCAGTTTCTGCAATCACAAGGGAAAGGACAGAGAAAGAAATTTGGTCAGTGAGTCAGCTGCCTTGACTCTGGCATTTGGAATGCACAGGTTTTACGCTCAGTAGAGAAATATAAGGGTTTCTAAGGGAGCGCAAAGTGGAGGGTAGTGGTGTGTGTGAAGGGGGCGTACCCATCGGTAACGCTGCAGGGGGGTGGGGAGCTGTGGTTGGCCGGGGACGGAGTGCTGGTGGTGCTACTGACACGGGGTATATCAGGCCAGGGAGAACACTGCAGAGTGGAGAGAGAGAGGGAGAGACAGGTACATCAGGCACAGGATGGATACATTCTGATGTTGCCATTAGAGTTCTCAGCACATCCACTCAAACTGTCATACACACATGCACATTCTAATACACACACTTACACACACTGTCTTACGTGCACGCACTCATGCTCTCGCTCTTTCATACGCACACACCTAGCTTCAACGGTCAGCACTTAAAGGTCATTACCTCTACTGTAACTGGTTGCCAGCAGAATGACCGCTCTCAGTTACTATTTGACCAACTAAGGTCAGCGTGACTCTCTAAGAACAAAAACGCCCCCAAAACACCAAACAATACAAAGACAAAGCAAACTGGTTATGACTGCACCGTGAGGACGGCCAACGACCACAATATCTTACCAACTAACCCAGGATAATCACTGACAGGGACTTGCACAGAGGGGTCACGACAGGCACGTGCGGGGAAATCTGCCCAGCCCTGGGTCACGGTTTATCCAAACTTGAGAACTGGGGCACAAGGAGGCACACTGTGGCCCCAGTCATACTCTCTTCTCTCCCCTCTGTCACCAGTGCTCTGCAGTGAGAGAAGCTCTCCTGCCCTTACCTCTGTCAGCAGTGTGGTTTCGTACGAAGGCTGATATTTCTCCCGGTCCTGAAGGGACCGCTTCTCAATCTTCTCCCTGTCAGTTTTCAGTTTGCGGTCAGCTCCTTTGGGCTTCATGAGGACAGAAACTCCTTCAGTGAGTCACACGTTCACAGGACACACATTCATACATTCACAGGAGACGCATTCATACATTTACAGCATACAAATTCTCGGGAGACACATTCACAAATTCACAAGACATTCACACAACACACGTTCACACTGTTACACGGCACAAATTCACACATTCACACATTGACAGGACACCCAGACAAACCAAATCTGTCAGTTGCCAACAGACAATTCAGAAACAAGGATAGGAAGGTAGGCAGCAAAGGCCAAATTAAATAATAAAATGGAGATCAAAATAAATATTTCCTTCCTCAGTGGCTATGAATTCATTCAGACACCTTTACCTTGAAGACTTTGACCTGACAGCTGGAGGAGTGCACGTGCTCCAGGTATTCTCCGCTCTCGTTCTGAGTGAAGGTGTCGATCTGAATGCGGAAGGGAACCCCTTTCTCCCCTCCGTGCTTTCGGGGGGTGAACTCTGTGCTGATGCAGTGGACCTGCAGCACAGGAGGGGGGATGGTGAGTCCCCGACCCTCCCCCTCGCTGGCGATATTCGAAGCCCTCAAGCCTCTTCACTGCGCTGCCACAACTACACCCGCCAAGCAGCACCGGTTTGGTGAACACTATGGAGCCGAATCGGGTGTCTGGAGTTGGCTGAGTGACACAGCAGCTCTGCAGCACGAGGGCTCTGCAGAACCTGCTGTGAGAGAAAGCAGCACATTCCCAAACAGGCAGGAGGGGCCCCCAGTGGAACATTCCAGAAAGGCGCAAGGATGGCTCTACCTGTACGAACACCGAGGCGTTCTTCACGGGATCCCAGAGGAACTCGATAGTGTTGAGTTGCATTGGGTGCGCTTGCGGCTCCAAAATCCCCACAGAGAGAGGGATATCTGCGCAAAAGCCCACCAACAGCCTTATCAGTCCAGCTCACAGAAGCCATTCTGGTATGGAAGCCCTGCGTGGCACTGCACTTCAGCACTTCAGCACCCAGCAGCTTCTAGTCAGTGGATCTCTCTGTATTAAGGTGACGTTTCTCCTGGGGGTGATCCAGTCAGCGCAGGCTGCCTGGTCAAAAATGGCTGCCAGCTAAGAGTACAGACTGCATTCAGTCAAACATTCGTCCTTGACTTGCCACAGTGTTACACTTTTTCATCACAACCTCAGTTCAGAGGGTTAGTTTTAATGATCACTGAGCTCTTGTTTTCAGATAAGACTATATGAGCGCAGTTAAGTAAGCTCAGGATAATATCATATGATAAATGCCAAAATGTAATGTAAACGCAGAGTAATAAGAGTGGAAAAACTGAAATTTAACATGACCCAGGCACTATTGGTAAATAATGCATAGCCTAAATTACTCAAGCAAATAAGGAGCAGTAATTACATGTACGGACTCACTATACATTTAAGAGTAATAATTATGTGACGTTTAATTATCATTAAAATGAATAAAACTATAAATGTATAGTTTATAATGTAACTATAAACTATAAAAATATTTTTTATTTTATCAATTGTCAAAAACTGATTTGCGTTAAAAATGCAACACATAAGATGGCGGCGCGTGGCTAACCGATATCCAGGAGCCTGTCACCCGGCCTGCTCCAGCGCCAGCCCTCCAGCTGCTGGTGCTCGGTGTACTGCAGCCGGCGATCGTGAAACAGCACTCGCACGATGCTCTGGAAACAAGCAGGGCAGCACTTCACCAGGGGGCACCGCGCGCTCCACACGCACTCCACAGCTGTCTGCAGCGCGCGCAACACAACGCAACGCCGTGGACAGCTTTCCCAGAAGCCCTCCCCACCACTTGACCACACGTGACTGTCGCCCAACAGCGGGCTGACAGCTCAAAGTGTGTCTCAGTTGACTCCCGTTGTAGTATCAGAAGACTCATAGGCTTCGCACTCAGAATAATGGCCACGGATTCCTTAGTGACACTAGTCAAGGGGGCTCTGAGGAACTGGTGAGGAGGAAACGGACCCCGTCAGGGCTGTTGGGCCCTTGACAATGGGCAGCCACAATCTCTGCAGTGTTTACACTTAAATCAGCCACAGCCACTGTATGGAATATCTAGCATCCGTTAGGCCAGTGGTTCTCAAACTCGGTCCTGGGGGACTCCTGTGTATGCTGGTTTTCATTCCAACCTCAACAGCAATCCCAGAATTTTAACAAGCTGTCAATTTTTCTTAATTAGGTGCTTTTCATGTTTTAGAGCTGGGGTTCCAGAAAGGGCCAGTGTGGGTGCACACACCTGATTCTACTAATCAATCACTAGAGTCATTGCTAAGCACCTTGATTAGTAGAATCAGGATCAGGTGTGTGCACCCACACTGGCCCTTTCTGGATAAGACTGGGGACTGGCCATCAAGACGTACGGTGTAAACGTAGCCCTAATCGCCAACTATTTAATCTGTCTGTTCTCCCAGTTCTGAGAGGGTTTAGTTAGCGTTTTTAAAGGAAATTAAATGTAGGCCTATAGTTGGACAGAACATTTTGATTGGACAGAAAGTCACAGCACTACATCACACTGACAACAAAGGAGCCCCAAAAGTATCAGAGCACTCTTAGGATAAAGGATCCAGCTGTATAAATATATGCTATGTAAATGCGAAGTAAAAAGTTGTAAGTCACTCTGTATAAGAGCGTCTGCTAAATGCCTGTAATGTAATATTTATACGTATTCATTTTACATTTCATCAAAAGGAATCAGTGGTCATTTTTTCAAGTGTTTACGTATGAAGACTTCAACAGAAAGTCATACACATTAAGATACATACACATTTTTTTTTTTTTTTTTAAATCACTTTCTTAATCAAGCAAATGAAAGCCTAAGCATCAGCATTTACACACTAATGGCATCCTTTAATGATGGTTACATGCTGAACTGTGCAGTTTCAGAAAATTACAGATTAATTACTAATTAAACAAAACATTAAAATATAAAATGATCAGAACATTAGTATCCTGTAAAAAGAAACTTTTCCCAGGCTAGAGCACTCACATTCATGCATGACTGTCCCTGCCTTCAAGACCATATCCTCATTTGTTTGTCAAAGGCATCTACTGCATTCTGGTGTCATTAGATGGACTGACTGCACATCACAGGAAAGGCTAATGTCTTCACAGCCTAGTGACAAAGAATTCACCAGCGGCTGCACTTACTCTGAAATAAGCTTCACTTCAATTAACCAGCCAACTGTGCACTAATCAACCTTTAAAATTCTACATTAAATGGGGGTGGGGGTTCATTTTATGATGCAAAACGACTGGACGAAAAAGAAAGGATGATCTATAAACTGGCGATAAGCAAGCAGTTAGCCGTTTGATTGAATTCCACCCATGGCAAAGAAACATTCATTCTGGACACCTAGATCATAATGATATTAATAAACTGAAAGAAAAAAAATAACCATGCAGCTCTTAAACTGTCCCGTAATGCACCGTTTACATATCATAATGTGTTTGCATGTACTGGCACTGTGAACATGCACTCCTTTTGAGTTCACAAACATGGATTTATTCATAAACCATTAGTCATCTTTAAATTTAACACTTGGATTTTTGAATAAATAATGTATGATAGGGACATCAAAGGCATCTAGTGTTATTCATCCGCACAGGTCATAGCAGGCATGTTCTTTGTACAAGAACACTTTTCTATTGACTAATGAAACATTTTATGATAATAATAAAGTACTTAATGGACCTAAGTAGAGAACAACCCTGATGCATTTGAGCATTTACTACAGCAATGGTAAATTCTTGTCAATATTTGCAGTAGCTAAACTTAAGATGTTTTATGAAGACAGCATTCTATAGTTTTCAACATACAGTAGCACAGAAGATATCAAAATCATAAAATCGACTTTCACAGTTATAATTTCAGAGAAGGAAAAGTAACTTGTGAAGATGTGATATTTTGGTATGCAGTAATGTGAAATGTGCGTGGTGCTATGCGTGTGCTGTGTGATGTTAGATGTTGGCTGATAGTACCAATGTTTCCCACAGTGGTACCCAACCTGAAGCTGAAAGCAGTGTTGAGGTTCACCTGTGTGTTGACAAACCAGGAAAAAACACACAAAAGCAGACAGAGGTAAAAGGAAGTCACATTAAACAGTTAAAAAAATAAATACATACACAGTACCTTAAACCTACCTTCACACATTTGCTGCTTATATCTGTATACTCCACTAGTTTTCTGTTAAGCATACGGATTTCGTAGGACTGACCTACATTTTAAGACATTAAAACAAACCTGATTAAAATTGAAAAATGAAAAAAATCATTCAAATCAGAAAAGGTTTAGTTGGAAGGTGAAATTGAAGCATATTTTCTAAATTCAGGCAAAAATACACCTCTTGCAATGGCAAGAGTTTATGCACTTCATAACATCAATATGAAATGCCAGTAAACTGCTAGTTCTTAAAACTGCACTTATTATTGGGATATTAAATCAACATTTAGACATTGAAAGCAATCATATTTCAAATGACATTGTTTTTGTTGTATGTTCAAAAATAATTGATACACCAAAAACTAATCAAATTACCACAAAAAAGATTGCCGTTCTACATTACTTTAAGCCATTTCTGTTGGTAAATGTTTTGTTTATTTAAAAAATGTCTCAAAAGTATCATAGCACAGGACAAACTGACAGCAGGATTTTAGACTATATTTCAATAATGGCTTAGAGACTGGATGTATGGAATGGATACAGGGATCAGCTATGCTCTTCTACACAAGACAACACAAAAGAGCACCCAGTAACACTGAGGTCACACTTGGGTGCACAGTGGCCAAATTTGACCTGAAATGTCCTGTTTCAGTAGGGTAGCGGTTTTCTAGGCTATACCTACATTGGGACACACTGTGCAAAGTCTAGTTGTGCAGTGCACTGTATTCCTGTAGTGTCTGGAATTGCCACACACACAGGGGTTAATTATAACAAAACCTTGAAGGAAACAGTCTGAATCTCCAAGCAAAACGTGCCTTCTGAAAGCATTGGCTTGAACCACTGCTGTTTCTGTTGCTTTGCTTTAGAGGTGAAATCAGTTAGTGCTGTTTCCTTGGAAACAGCTTTGAATAAAAGCTGTGAAAAAGCATAAAATGTACACGTGTGAGGAATCAGCTTTTGAAAACACTAAAACATTTAGGAGGAACAGTAGAAATAGACAGAGTGGGGGGGAAAAACAGCAGTACGGGTCCACAGAAAATATAAAAAAAGAAAATATCGTAACTTAAAGGCATTTATTTTGAGGGGGATGTAAAGTGTGTACATCATGTCTGTTTAGTGCATTTGTAAGTGTGTACAATTCAAGGTGAACAAGTGTAATGGGGAGTGGCTCAATATATCAAAGATCCAACATTTCTCAAAATCTGTTCATCATAATAAAAGATTTGAAACAAGCTGGTGAAGATGAAACTAAAACATTGACAAACATTTGAAAAAAAGTATCTTGAAACAAGTATTAAATGAAGACTAGAATCTTTTAAGCCATAAAAATGCTTACAGATCACCGCCGACATTTGGGTAGACGGTGCCTATTGTATTATTTAGATTCACTTTGGTGAGTGTGATAAAATACTTGGCCAATGTGCATTTCTTCAATGCATGATGTTGTGTATGAAATGTCCTCCCTCCCTCTGCATTTAACCAGTGGGCTCTATTCAAAAGCACTGTACACCTAAATTCAAAAACTGACTTTCAAAAACAATTAAAGAAGTTAACTGTACCTTGGTTTAGATAAGTCAGGGTCTCTTCGTGCGTTTTTACCGCAGGCGACGTGGCTGCATATAGCATATACTGAAAAGGTGGTATTTTGGCGTCATTCCCTGCTAAGGGTTGTATGCCATCGTGCTTGTAGAAAGGTGTCATCGCATCGCTATGGGAAAAATAGAGTAGATGCCACTCGTTAATCAATTCAGATGGAAAGAATGCTTTTTCACTTAGAATAAACTGGAGATCCAGTTAATGACGTTTAAGAACTCTGTGAAATTGGCATTGCTACGAACGTGCACATGAACTCTAATGTGGTAAATTCGTGCGACTACAATTCCAATTTCAGCCCTCTAAATTTAGGAACAATTGTTGGGTCGTTGTAGGCTACGTCTTTATAGTCTCAGCAGTTCTAAAACGGCGTTGCTCAACCATAGGCATTTAAAGACACGAGAAAGCAATCCTGTAAACTTCTGAAAGTTAAAGGAAACTCATCTGATCCGACATCCCTTATAGTCCTATAATTAGATATAGCATTAACTGTAGCCAAATTAAAAACCAAGACAAAACGATAGATTGACATGAACAAAGACATTCCTCAAATTCATTCACTTTACCGCGAACAACACGCATACAAAATAATTATTTTGTGAACGATTAATAATTATGATTTTGCACTTCTGACTGACCGATTGATTAAAATGATGCGTTCAGGATGCAATACTCTTTCAAATTAAGAGGACTAATTTCAGTTTCTTCAGAAGGTTATCTATCAAGCTCACAAGCATATGGTAAATAAACATTTTCATTTAAGCAATGAACACAATTCCTAAAGTGACACGTAATTCATGAAAATTAAATTCGCCTGTGATGTACTCAACGCTAGTCTACTTCTTGTAAGCGTGCCAGCGTAAAAGGTGCTCCTACCACCTTGTGCTTTTAGTGGAGAAGTTAATACAAAGCTAGACAGCTTTGTGCAGTTGTGCTGTTACCCTTGTAAGCAAAAAAACAATGACAATGTGTAGGTCATGATCCGTTACAATATCACTTGCAGAGTGCTCGAACCGAGATGCCAACTCACCGGAGACAGCTGGGTGGCGAGTGTTGGTGGTAATTTTCAGGTTGGTAGTGCCAAAACAACATGTTTTCCAGGGCTCTGTCAGTATCCAAGCAGAGAAAACTGAGCTTGTGCTGCCTCACTTCCAACCAACAGGTTGTTAGAGCTTTGTGGATTCACGCGACTCGCTGCTTTTATTACCGCACTGACGTCACACTATTAGCATACCTCAGATGACCTTCCGAATTGGACCGATGCCAGTACGGTGAGTTACATGTTGCTTTAATGTCAATGTAGCTTTTAAATAGTTTTCCCCCTCAAAAAATAAATGTTAAATCTTGCAAATAAATAATAAATACAATATTGTCTTGATGGATACAAACGTGCTAGGACTGACAAAACACAGAAAATACGCGATTTATTAAATCCGAACTGTCAAAACCACGCATCATGATCTCCATTCCTTTTAACACACCCTCATAACCTGCCATGTATTGCTTTCCTTGTCTTTGATAGGATAGACATTACTATATTGCCTTACATCATGTTATCCAGAAAGTGAAAATAACAATTATTTTAAATCACAAACCTCCTCTCTGTGCTAGAGAACTAAACATCACGTAGCCTACACTAAACAAATAGCTCTCTGCTAATTATACCGCGTTCATCCTTATGATGAAGGTACACCACGGAGACGCCGGTTTGTTTTGCCAACTCACTGTTCTAAGGGAAAGCCTTGACATCCGTAACGGCAAGTGTCGCACAGTTAATATTTCACACAGCTTAATATATCAGCACACTTATAGTTAACAGCCGTTCAGACTCCTGTAATTAATTTCAGCAATCGACTTAGATTAATGTATCAAAGAGACATAAAGTAACAGCAATAAGACAAAAAGCGAGCTTTGAAGTCGGTTTATTTCTAGAGCAAACTGAAGTTTATATTTTCGCAAATTCTATCACAGGTGGGTGTTAACAAAAAAGGGTAGTCTGTACAGTTGTCATAATACACACAAAATAAAACAAAAATATAAATACAGATATGGATATTACATGACAAAAGCAAAAAAAGAAGAAAAAAGAAAAACAGAACATGCGCAGAGAAGGATTTGCTAGGATACGATTTCTAATGGCCGATGCATCAGCGGAGTAATATGAACAGTAAACCACTTTTGTCATCTTCTACAAAAACACTGGCTTTCCCCTTACAGAAATTAGACAATTATTTGCAAAGGGTCGAGGTTTCCATATGACAAAATTGCAAATTACTTGTACATGGTCTTAAGCGGTTTAGTAAGCCATTTAAAAAGTACTGTCAGACAGAGCCAAGGCACGCGCACATAGTGTACCTTTTTGAAAAGCCACATGCCTCAATACGTTGCACTACATGAGAACTAAGGGTACTTCATACGTCTGTTCTGTAATTGCATCAGACCGCAGCCCGTGGAAACATGGACGTTTGGAGATCAAATTTTGGTTGACCCATTATGCCGTTGCATTTAGACTCAGTCGCTCCGCAGGCGGAAATTAATACTGTATGTACACGTTAAGTGGACAGCGAAAAGTGGCCAGGGTGCTTGTTGTTAAATCAGAATCAAGTAGCAGCAAAAATAAGTGTAGCTGAAACATGCAGGCTATTTGCTAACGTGCAAAACATGAGATCATAATGACCCATTTTGCTTTCTAATAAGTCTGCGAAGCGGTGAAAATAATGTACAAAACATTGTGATTCTCATTTATAATTTTCTTTCTTCAACTGCAAGAATTATGACTATACAGTGGGGTAGGTGACAACAAATTTGGAATTATAAACAGAGGTTCCTTCCTTTGACTTTATTCTGGTATATTAAATGCATTACATTAAATGCATTAAATGTGTCTTCACATTAGAGGAGAAAAGACTGTATTTAACAGTCCACATAGCGAAACAGTACTTTGAAAAAGAAAGTAAGGCCTGGTAGTGTCTTAAGTGTCTGTTCCCCAAATATGTACCAGTAACATTCATAGTAATCAGGAATCTGGTGCTGGAATTACACTTGAAATGCCATTTTCTTAAGACAAATCCTGTCAAAAGTGATTCTGAAAATGTGATGACAATACCATAGATTTGGGATTCATACAGTGCTTCGACTTATCAGCACATCCAAGAAATGGACATTTCTTTCTCCACAAAGTAAAAAAAAAAAAAAAAAAAAATCAGTGTTCTTGCAACAGGCAGACCCAGCTTGCTCATAAGCAGCACTTGCCATAGCAGGTCTGCGAACAATCTCATTCACTGGCACTTATATTTAAACATGTCATCTCAAGGTATTTCCCAGTTATAAACATTTTAACATTTCCGATTGTCAAGGTTTTTCCAGGAAAAAAAGGATTACCTCTGATTGATCTTTTTCCTCACTTGTTTGTCTTCACATTTGTGGTCTAACTCGCAATTCTAGGTTTTAACTAGAGATCAATAACTTACACAAAATAAGGAGAACACTGATAAGGACATCACTACACACAAGTAGCTTTGTCATCCTTTCCTTAAGCTAAGCAATTTGCCAGCAAGTCAGTCTGCTAATACTTTTCATTTTATGAGGTCCCTACAAAACATTCTGATTTGTTTTACTTGATTTGTCACTAAAATAATAAAAGACAACATTTCATCTGGCCTTCATAGTGATTGACAAAAGTAAAATATAAAACAGACAAAACTGCTATGCAAATTTGACTAAATACAGGGGTGACAGTGTGGTCCTCAGACACTGGTTAAATAAAAAGTCCCATAACATGGAAATACAAGACGCTAATTTTAATACTACAATTTTTGGTTATTACTGTACCCAAACCTCAGTGTTAAATTTTTACCCCTGTTACAATTCTCTCATGTAATCACTGGGCCAGCCAAATGATCGTCAATCACAAACCGAAATTCAAGTGAACGATTAGGCCTAAAATAAGTCTGCCGCTTTACAAAGGATTCTCAAATGCAGGCTCTTCAGAGTTTAGCGTTTACACCCGAAGAGCAGCGACTTTGCGGAATGCTGCGAACTTCCTTCTTTTTTTTTTTTTTTTTAAAGAACGGTTTTCTTTTTCATTTTTGAAATTTTAAGGGCCTCTGCCGAAAGCATCGCTCGGGAGCCCCGGAGTAGGCCTCGCCTCCGGCCTGCTGACTCATTCTCACACGCCTAACTTTTTCACTCTTGGCTAAAGTAACCGACCGCAGTTCAAAAAAAACACGCCCGGCGCAGCGAGGCTGAATTGCAGAGCGACGCACCCGTGTCTCGGAGACTAAAAAAAAAACAACCTGTAAAAAAAGCATTCACCACTACCTCAGGACTCCGTACATTCATCTTTCTATAAAACAACGGGGAGGGGGAGGTATGGGGGGGGGGCGGGGGGGAATAACGTGGAGTAAAAGGTTCACATGAACATAAAGAGGATGAAAGGAAAACACTGATTGCAACAAGCGAAACGTTCCCCCTCGAGCAGGTCTGCAGGGGAGCGCGCGGAACGGGGAGGTCTTTTGACGAGGCACGGCCGTCCGCGCCGTGGCCGGGCTTGCAGGGTGCCGCGGGTTCGACTCCGGCTAGCTGTGCGTGGACACGTCCGAGGAGCTGCTGCTGTTGCTGTTGGTTGTTTGGGCCCTCTTGATGTACAAATTCAACAGCTTCATCTGCAAGAGACGGTGTGGTGCGACACCGTTATTAGGACATTGGTGACAGTACTGACATCCACATCCAATCAGAGAAATGGTGCTGCAATCCAGAACCAATAAAAAAAATAGCTAGTTCCCAGGGGCATAATTGTCTGAGCAAATGAAATGACAAGCAGATGGGGGGTGGTGGTGGTGTACATGAGGGAGATATCCGCAGTCAGGGTAGCCTTAGTTATGAGCAGGACAGAGCCAAAGCATCGTGTCCCAGGAACACTAGAGCCTGGCAGGGGAAGGGGATCTGTTGGCCGCTGTTCAAGGTGATGTGGCCATTCTAAATATTAACAACTAAATACTACAGCACAAACGATGATAGCGGCGAGTTTGGAATAACTCTCTTATCAGTACTTGGAATCGCCACTGATTAGATTCCAAACCAACATTGTTGCACCTTATCACTCTTCCATGCTCGTTATGTTCCTGAAACTTCAGATAGTAAAGGGTTTAAACTGACGGTGAATGTCCCGAGGCAAAGTGCAGGGCATTCACCGCACGCGTACCATAGATATTCAGCTGAACCATAATCAGATCATCCGCCATAGACATACCATAGATATTCACCTACCTTAATCATAATCAGATAATCCGCCATAGACATACCATAGATATTCACCTGAACCAAAACAAAATCATCTGCCATAGACAAACCATAGATATCCAGCTCAACCATAATCACAATATCCACCATAGACATACCATGGATATTCACCTGAACCATAATCACACCCTCCACCACAGACATACTGCAGACATTCACATTAATCACTAATCACACCACACAGGCCACTCCTGTGCCAAGGAGAAGTAAAATACCCATTTTCTCGGAAACAGACTAGTTATAAAGAGAATGCCCATGTGGGAAATTCAATGCATCAACAGGTCAGGCCCAAGAATATATATCACTGACCATGCAGCGCTGTCACAGGCAGGAAACAGGACACACTCACTTTAGGATGAATTGCTCCACGATGCTTTTTCCAAACATATCTACATCCTGGATTTGATCTGCATATGTGCATCCTCGCCATCACTAGCCACACCTCCTTATTGCTGGCCACACCTCACCAACGCTGGGAAACACACAGCCTCCTACGCCCTGGGGGCGGGGCTGCCAGCCACGGCCTGCACCTACACAGGTAGGATCTGCATCCATGGAGACTCAAATCTGGCCCCTGGTGGCCAGTAGTGCTGCTGGTCTTATCCACACCCCTCTAATCAGGGACAGATTCAGGCCCACCTGGTACACCAGGTGAGTGGGAAACTCTGGCCAATCAATGGCAACGCTCAATCAAATAAGAGTTCTACAGCAGGTCTACTGTCTTCCAGGGCCAGGTTTCTGCAGCTATGGTCCAGTGCACACCGCATTTCAGGAGCTGTGCTGTGCAGCGCTGCACCTAGCTGGAAACATGGTAATAATTCTGCTCTTGTTCCACGCAAAGTTAGCCATTCTGCAGCCCCGGGACGGTAGAGGGCCAAATCATTTAGTTAATACTGAACTAACAGCCACTTCCCTTCAGCTCCACAGTCACGTCTGACGGAATCGCAAGCTACCGATAAACCAGGGGACCCAGCGCGCCTGGAGCCCGGGGGTATGCGATATCAGGCTGAATCCTGCTAGCTTCGCCGTCACGCTATCGCTAAACGCTCCCTGGCGTTTGACGGGCAGCGCTCGTAACCCATTGCGCGGGAGGTTCCCCTGTCTCCGCGGGGTGCGTGAGGTGACCGCGGGAACCGGCGCTTTCTGCCCCGCGCGTCTCCACGTGCGCGAGGTCAATATGTAACGGGACGGGGGGGGGGGGGGTGAGGGCCCACCGTGGGGTCACACCTGGCCTCCCCGCCGGGCCTGCTTATGCAACCCAAGGTCGTGCCCTGGGGCGAGGCACGGACCGCAGCCCTCCGGCTCGCACACCGGTCAGAACCAGAGGCGCAAGGCTTAGACATACACGGGAAAGAGGATCGATCGATGAAGGGAGGCCCTGGAGGGGGGGGGGGGGGGGGGGTGGGGTGGGGGGCGCAGAGGACTTTGCGACGGCGAGCACATGACGGCCAGTTACCTTGCTGCCCGTGAGCTGGGCCAAGTGAGGCTTGAGCTCTTCGCCAATCACAGAGTAGATAGCAACCAGGCAGAATACACTGGCCTTGCGTACGCTGCTCTCTGTGTTATCGTAGCCCTGTGAGGAGACAGAGACACACACACACACACACACACACATTCAGTGAGCAGAGTTCAGAGGACGGGGGGGATACAAGTGCAGTAATTCCCCATATGGATGAAGTACAGTCCCAAGTGAGACAGCAAGTGTAAGAGCCGCAGGCTGGATTGAGGGCCTTGGCAGCTGCCCTACAGACGGACACACACCTGCAGCAGACCGGGAATGATGTCGGGCAGTAGCTGGTGGAGAGACTCCTTGGCGATGCGCTCGATGACCTTGGTCTGCATCTTGATGGCGGCCAGGTTGATGGGGTAGTCGGCCGTCTGCACGATGGGGCACAGGACCTTGATGCACTGCTCCGGGTGGATGGAGCCGGCCAGCGTGGAGGCGGCTTCCTCTGCTGCCCGCACCACCTGTACACACAGATACACACACAAACACACATATATATATATATATACACAAACACACACACACAGACATATACACACAGACACACACATATATACATACAGAAACAAACACACACACATACATACACAAAGATGCACACACATACACACAGAGACACACACACACACACAGATATACACACAGATACATACACACACATACAGAGACATACATACACACACACACACACACAGACACACACACACACAGATATACACACACACACACACACACAAAGACACGCACACACACAGCAGAAAAGCAGCGTTGGAGTAAAGTTACAGTAGGAGCCATTTCACTGCCCCTACAGTAAAAGGTACCACAGGTGCTCCTGAAAAGCACCTGAAATGTGTCTCTGCCAGGCACAAACAGCACCTTAAGGATGATAGAATGGCTCCGGCCCGCCCTCACCTCCTTGTGGGAGTCTTTGTGGGCCTCCAGGGTCTTCATGATGGTGAGCTCGGCGTAGTTCTTGAAGCGAGCCGGCTGGTTGCGCAGGATTTCCTTCAGCACGCGCAGGGCCAGCGCCCGGATGGTGTGCTGGAGACAGGGGGGGTTACGTTACTATCAGAGCTGTGAGTGTGTGTGTGTGTGCGCGTGTGCGTGTGTGTGGGTGCAAACGAGTGTGTGTGTGTGTGCGTGTGTGAGTTTGGGTGCAAACGTGTGTGTGAGTGTGTGTGTGTGTTCATGGGCATCTGTGTGTATACAAGTATGTATGTCTGTGTATATGTTTGTTTTCATGTGTATCTGTGTCTGCATGCACAAGTGCTCGTGTATCGGTGTGTTTGTGTGTGCGTTTGTGTGTATGTGTCCGTGTGCATAAATGTGTTGGTGCATGCATGCGTGTGTATGTGTTTATATATGTATGTTTGTGTGTGTGTGTGTGTGTGTGCATGTGTATACGTGTGTGTGCGTGCCTGCGTGTGTGTGTGCGTATGTATGTGTTTATATATGTATGTTTGTGTGTGTGTGTGTATGTGTATACGCGTGTGTGTGTAATGAGACCCACATCTTTGTCCCCCAGCGTCTCCAGCAGCAGCAGCAGGATGGTTTTGAAGTGCTCGTCCCACACGGCCAGGTTGTCCTCGCGCGTGATCTTCAGCAGCTCCACCAGAGCCCCCCTGCGCTCCTCCACACGCTCGTTGTGATTGGACAGCTCCTTCAGCAGGTCCGCGACCAGGTCTGAGTGGTCCAGAGGACCTTTGTGGGACAGAAACAAACCAATGTCAACAAAACATGCTCCGCCCAAGAACTCTCACTCTCTCTCTGAAGCACAGCCCTTCCCCATCTGCACAACCAATCACAGGTCTTTGCCCCATCTACGCAACCAATCGCAACCCTTCCCCATCCGCATGGCCAATCACAACCTTTCCCCCATCTGCACAACCAATCACAGCCCTCCCCCCATCTTTGCAACCAATCATAACCCTTCACCATCTGTGCAACCAATTAAATCCCAGTTAAAAGATGCCCCCAGACATAAAGCACCCAGGTAGATTTTACCAGCAGATGTGCCAGCAGAATTTAGAAAAATAAATCATCAGACACAGCAAACGGGATCTACCCAGTCTTTAAAAAGAGCACACCCGTGCAGTCAGCGAGTCTCACAGCTCTCTATCCCTGGCTTTAGTACACAAATGCTTGTTGACTTTCACTCAGGGTTAGCAGGGGACAACACACAACACCTGGCCACCCTTTTCTCAATGTACCCCAGTTAGCTTCAGTGGCTAGTGGGAATTTGTGGAGTACAAAAATGACAGCCTTCCATCAGAGACCTGCATATGATCAACTACCCAGGCACAGCAGTCCTGTCCAGTCCAATTCAGCTCAAGTACAGTTGCAAAGCTGAAATGCGCATTATTGAAATTTTTACCACTGATTAATATGGTTAATATCATCATTTATTCATGCATAGTAGTTTTCGGTGCAGAACAGTGTTAGTTCAGTCATACCTAATGTTTGGTGCAGTACACATCCATGTATATATGAAAAGCATGTTTCACCTGATGCATCCAATATTCAACTCTCTGCCTCCCCTTTAACTAATCTGCAGCTAACTCAGAGAAGAATGCACAGGTGCAGGACTACTACAGAGAGGAACGTCACTATCACACATTAATAACTCTTAAAGGGACGGGTGATCATGCTCAAGCTGGCCCAGAGGAACCCGTATGGAAGAGAATGGATGGTAGTTTGGTAAACACCCCAAGCACACAAACACACACACACACACACATAAAGGTTAACTCTATAGATGAATGAGAGTAGGCACCTTTGCCAGGAGCAAAGCCCTTGGGATGTAACATCTTGTTTTCACCGCAGTCCTGGCGACGGCCTGCGGGGGGCGACAGCAGGGAGACAGTCACAGACTCCGCCACACGGCCTGCTCTGGCAGCTCAGGAGGAACCACCGGCCTTGAGACTGTCGTCAAACTGACCAGAACTTACCAAACCCACCCTAAGTGTGCGGATGAGACCTCAGCCAGAATTTTAGCACAGCAGGTGAAGCTAAGCTTCAGGTGAAAAGTCAACCAAATGTTTCTCATGTAAAGATTTGAGCAGTCTTTAATGTACTTCACTGGTATTCAGCAGACCTGCTTACTCAGAGAGGCTTACAGTGCAATGATACTGCAGGATCAGGGATAGATTTTTTTTCCCTACAGGGAAGGGGCAGGGGTTTGTGCAGGTACTACGCCCCTCCGTTTAACAAAATAGTAAAAGGCTTCTCCTTTTCTGATGCCCTTTTAGTACTGCTGTTGCCAAACAGGAGTGACAGAAGACTGTGACTTCGCACTATGAAACCATGACATCACACTATGAAACTATGAGATCATACTATGAACCTATGACATCACGTTATGAAACCATGACATCAGACTATGATACTGTGATATGACACTATGGAGAAAAGGTGAAAGACAAAGAGGAGAAGAGAGAGGGACTAAGTGGGTGTGATGGCACAAGGGGACCTGGGGATGGGGGGCCGCCTTACCGTCTCTGAACTGCTCCACGTCGTCGTCGAACACCGCCTCCTTCAGGGCACTCTTGTCGTAGGCGCTGATGGTGTCGCCGTAGCTGTAGGGGTTGTACTCTCGAGCCCGGGGCCCGGCGAAGGAGCGGGGGGAGGGGGTGTTGAGCAGCGAGGTTTTGTTATCCAGTGCCGTTCGGCAGCCCTCCACGGCGTCCACGCCCAGCCGCGGGTCCAGGCCGGGGGACGCCGCCACCCCGTCCCGACCCGACTGGGTACAGACAGAGGGGCAGCCGTCAACATCCCTGACACCAGGATACCTCTCCCCTCGCCCCACCCACCCAGCGCACCGCACCCATTCCACTGAACAACTCAACAGAGGGCACGTCATCCAAGTACTGACTGCATATGCGGGACACCACTTAACCTTAAACCTTACTTAGTACGTCACTTTAGTAAGCATAGGCAAACTCAAAAGTCAGGAAGTTGTTGTACAAAGATATTCAATGCAGCCTATTTACAAAATTAATTAAATCACTGAGTAATAATTACTTCACCTAACTACTGACAACACCCAGCAGAGGATGGGCTCCCCTAAAAGTCAGGTTTTTCCATAGATTTCTCCCACTGGGGAGTTTTTCACCATTGTCTTTTTTAAATCTTGCTTTTGCACAAGTTCAGGCACAGTCCCAATTTGATCCATTTCCTGCTTTCCTGTAAAGCGTATTTGTGACAGTCTCTCTTTAAAAGTACTATACAAATAAAACTGACCTAAAATGAATTTAACATAAATATTTTAAAGAATGTGGTGTTTCCTCAGAACGGGTTATCGCTGAAGGGCGTGGAAAGATTCAGAAAGGCGACTCACGGCGTCGTCCTTCTTCCCCTCGCGCTTGATTGGCTCGTTCAGGTCCTCCTGGCTGCGGTAGCTGAAGCTCTGGATGGCCTCGGTGACCCCGCGCAGGGAGCTGTAGATCTCCTCCGAGTTCATGTTCTCCGTGTCATACTCCAGCATGCTTAGGGCAAGACCACAGAGACAAGAGCAGTCAGGCACCGGGGCTGGGACACACACACACACACACGCACACACACACCACACACACACACACACACACACACACACAGACAGACACGCACACACGCACACACACACACAGACACACACACACACACACACACACACATTCACACACACGCACACACACACACACACACAGAGTGAACAGCCTGAAGTGGACTGGGAGGACATGTGAAAGGTGCGTCCTTAAAACAGGTTTCCTGTGGGACAGTCAAGCTCGGTGAAAATATCACAGCCGTCCAACATGTTTCCTGTGGGTCCAAATCAGTTTTAGGAGGGGCCTGTCCCAGTTTAGCCTGATTCTTTGTTTCACTGCTGTTTATCATTCATAAAAAAGCTCCCGGATCATTGAGCCACCCAGTTGAGACCATGGCTGTAGCAGGCTGTACGTACCCCATGGTTTACCACCGACTGGTACATTTTCAGGGAGGAAAAGCACAAGACTTAGTTGAAAATGTTAAAAATCACCAAGTCTGTGTAAACTCCTGGAGAACTGAGGGAGGGCACAGGGTTTTAAATTTGGGACACAGCACAACAAACGCAATTAAGAAACACCCTTCATCAAATTAAAGTGGACTTGTGAACACAAAGCACTGTTCTGAGATCAGGCAGTGTGTGAACAGGAAGCTCCTCAGTGACACGGCTCACAGTTCTGAGAACAAGAGGGGAGGAGGGGGGAGAGCATGTTCGGTACTGCAACGAGCAGAGGCTGCGCAAGGGAGAAGAAACAAGTGTTCGACAGGAAAGGGCTACTTCACAATCCGCCACTCACAATGCATGCAAGGGTTAAACAGAGTGAAGACTCCCCAGAGCCAGGAGGTGTACAGCAGAAGCTGTCTTCAGAGGTGTCACAGTATTTTCCATGTCCAAAGTGAACTTCGCTTAGTTTATAGATAAAATGTGGAACACAAGACTCGGCTTTAGGGGGAAAAAAGTCCATCTAATGTCCTTTGTTTGGTCTGTTTTATAAATATGAAGGGTCAGATTATTAAATGGAGTGATTTCCAAGGGGCATACCAAAAGGTTAAGAGGCTAAGATGCTAAAAGGCACATTCTATTCTTTACTCCACAGATGCCCAAAATTCGGAGAGCAATCTCCTGTTTAGAATCAAGTATGTGTGTCTCATCTGCCATCCATGTGGAAAGGGGGGGAGTTGTTTCCGCTTCAAATTTCTAAGACAAAAATGTTAAGAGCCGTGTGTGCACTAAGGCTGTCAAAAGTGCCATGAAATTGAGTCTGAATATTAGCTTTTGTAATTAGTTAGAGTTTGAATATATTCGAATATCTTTTGCCTATAATTCACAAAAATAAGCCGCTTATTGTCGGGCGCAATATGCACATGACGCTCTCTCTAAACTGGCCTGCACGTTATTTTCCACAAGCGGGCAGTAGAATAGAGGACAGCGGTGAACTTTCATTACTACATCTGGGGCTTCATTTACAAAACGTATTTTAGATCAACTGTGTGGCGCGTGCGTAGAAAATCACGTCAAAGTAGTGATTTAAAAATTTCAACATGACTCGATTTGACCGTAGAAACGGTCGTCGCTCTACGTCAGGTCTTCACTTGACTTATGCACGCAAGTTCATTTTACAAATGAGCCCCCTGCAGTTTCTATAGCCTAATGCGCAAATGAATAAAGCATTTTCACATGGATGTAATTTGCCACATACCGGCATTTATTAATCATCGGGAAATTGTTCATAGGAAATCCCTGTTTATTTCTTAACACAAAAACTATTCAAACGGCTAACCTGTAGCCTAAAACAACATAAATTACTTACTCTGTTTAACTTCTTTCATCATCCAATTTTATCAAAATCTTCAGAAAATAAAGGAAACATAGCCTGCCATGGGAACATTATTTAGCCTAAATTGTTAGCTGACCAGATCTATTTAACGAAGTGGAAAAAGAGACTGGCTCGCGAGGCTAGCTGACCAGTAACGTTTGGTGTCCATGGAGCTGAAAGTATCACTGGAGGTTATTGGCAAGGAAAACCAGACGATCCACTTGCCCTGGGTCCAGGGCAGAACGTTTTTTGTTGACAGAGGAAGTAACGTTAGCACAGGAAATAAACTTTGCGTGCATGAACATGATTCGCCGCATGAAATTAAAGCCTGCATGTTAACTTTGCGTGCATGAACATGATTCGCCGCATGAAATTAAAGTGTGCATGTTAATTACAATACGCGGGATCCAAAACTAATATTCGAATGCTCAAATTTAGGTTCGAACTTTAAAAAAAGAAAGATTTTCGAATAGTTTTCGAACTTCGAATATTTTTTGACAGCCCTAGCGTGCACCCGTATAGCATAAAATTAAGTTAGCGTATGATAACTGTCAGTTGCACCTGTGGCAGAGAGTGCAGTGTGTCCTCTACAGAACGTACGGAAACGCTCAGAGCCATTTGCCAGTCAGCAGGCCCGCGTCCTTCCGCCGGGCTCACGTCACCTGGAAACCGTGCACTTAACCGAGGTGTGCACGTGCGCACCACGCAGACGCAGGGAGGGACTCCTTCGGTTTTCTTAAGCTGCGTGCGTGAATGACCTCAGTTTAGTGCACGGTTACAGTCGGGTCTATGAGCTGACAAACAGCTGGAAAATCGAGGCTACTCCGAAAAGGACATCAAAGGGTTCAAGCAAATATCTGGAGATTTCAAAGAACAGCCCAGGTGAACATTCCAGACAAAGTCCAAACAGCTGACGCTCTGTTGACGGACGCACAACCGAATGATCTCTGGGTTATATTTGAAGAAGCACTGATATATACGAACTGGGAATATTCCACACAGGTAAAATAACTGAGAACGCTATAAGACGATGCAGAAGGGACTCCGTTACTGACGCCCCCCCCTCCTCTCCCGCATACTGTGACACCCCCGCGGAGGCGTGTTACCTGGGAGAGTAAGCGCGGCGGAAGGCCTTGAGGGAGGGGGCGGCGGGGAGGGGGTGAGGCGGCGGAGGGGGAGGGGCGTGCTTGGACAGCCCGTCGGCACTCCAGCCCCACAACCGGCTGTACCCACAGCCCAGCCAGGAGAGAACGGGGAGAGAGACAGAGAGACAGAGAGGGGGAGAGAGAGAGCGATAGAGAGAGGGAAGGAGATAGAAAAGCAAGAGGGACAGATGGAGAGAGAGGGGCAGAGAAAGAGAGAGAGAGAAAAGAGAGAGAATGACAGAGAGAGGGAGAAGAGGAAAGAGTGAGAGCAGGAGAGGGAGGGAGACAGAAGAAAGGAGGGAGAGAAGAGAAAAAGAAACTATAGTCTGAGTGGCAGGTTAGGGGCATGCGTTTATTAGAGAAGAGTTAAGAATTCTCTAGAAATCCATAAACAAAGATGGAGCATTCCACATCCCTCTTTTCCTTTATATACCAGCGTGTATATGTTGACCAAAACTTAATATTTTTGAAGACCCATCTGTGGGACCTGCTTTTGCTGTAACGTCAGCCGCAAGCGTAACATTTTCAGAAACTCAGCAAAAGCAAGAAAAAAAAAAACAGTGGAAAAGGAGAAAAAGTCATCAACCGTTTCTGTCACCGATTCATTCCTTTCTGTCTGCTTTCAGCCAATCTCAGCCGGTGCACTGAAACACAAGCTTCGGCTCTCTTGGCCTTTAAGAGGTTTTGTGCCTGGCGCCCATTTAGCAGGCAGCAGGACGGCCTTCTATCGACAGGCAGGGTTCCTTCACGCCCCAGTGCCTGCGCGGAACTCCCTGGGCCCACAGACCGGGACCACAGGCAAACTGCTCCTTTGTTTACGGAGTCCCAGCAGAAGCTTTTATAAGAGGTCGGGCGGCCATTCCTTACATGTCAGTCCTGTCAGGACCGAGACAAACGCCGCTGAACATGGCGCAGCGGGAAATGCGTCAAACCCACCCGCCGCGTCGCCACGGCGTCCAAATTTCAAACGGGCCGCAAACCAGTTCCTCTACTCCATTCAGGAAGTTACATAAACAAACACTGCCGATTGTTTGGTGGGAAGTTGTAGTTCTTATCAAGCGGTTTGACCTCCCATTTCCCGGGTCTGTTTGGCGGGTGAAGCGGGCCGCCATGCTCAGGGCGCAGTCCATGCAGACTGGCCGCCCTGTCAAGGGGCGCAAGGGATTGTGGGATACAGGAGGGCGCGGGGTACCTGGGTGAAAGCCCCCCGTGGGAGCAGTTGGTGGGGGAGGTGAGGGGGCTGGTGCGGCTGGTGGGGTGTCGAGGGGGGGTGCGTCCGATGGTGTTGCTTGGAGAGCCCTGCAAGAGAAAGACAGACACACTATGAGGGTCCCAGGAACCACATGGACATTAGATCTGACCTTCTGAGTCTGGCTCTAAGGAGCCCTGATGTGGGCTGGATCAATGACATCACACTTACACTGTTGAAACATGAAATATGAGTCCATGAAAACCCTTATTAATGGCATACTAATAAATATCTATACACAGTGCTGCCTCTGCTAAGAAACCCTCTGGAGCAATAACACAGGTGTGCTTTACACTGAATTTAAGGGGAGTGATGGTCAGACAACAGTCTGAGAAAGCTATGCTCTGCCCCCCCTATCTTAAGGTGGAGTTGGCACATTCCAGAGCACTGGCCAAGGGCAGTCGGTGAGACAAAGCATTCAGAGGAGGGGGGGGGGATGCGAGGGAGGGAATTTACCACACTAGCATTGCTGGAGTTCTTCAGGTGGTTGTGCAGGAGTTTGGTGGCCCCGTCCTGGAATGTTTTGGGCAGAGCTCCCAGCAGCATGGTGAACTCGGGCGTGTTCAGCTCGAACAGCGAGATCAGGACCACTTGGGCGGCCTGTGGGGCGGAGGGCAAAGCTCACTCAGAACAGGAGGGAGAAATCGGGAACCCCCCAGGAACAGGGCTGGAGAAAGGCATCACGTTCCGTACACCAACACTGTTAGCCTGTGAGCTAGAGCGAGCACTCCGGACAATACTCACCAGAAGCAAGACTCTTAACCAAAGTTCACAGAGCTAATCCATTCAGGAAACACCCCTACCAGGTTACTTATTCATGTGAAAGACAGGAAAACTTATGTGGCAGGTCTCCAGAAGAAACGAGTCTCTGTCTGCCAAGTGCCGGTTTTCCGTCGAAAAGGCCACAGCTGTGTTCGGCAACACTGAGCACTGGAACGTCTCCAAAAGCAGAAAGCTCAGCGGAACCGTGGAGGTCACGCCGGGTGGTGATGTTATGGGTTTATAAACAATGAGAACATCGAGTGACTTTCATGTGCATGGCTTAAATCCAATCTCGGTTTACAAGATAGCGTCAAATAACAGCACAGGCAATTCTGCAACCCACAGCCAGGCTGCTTGCGTCCTAATGGCACAAGCGTGTGGATGACTGAAGCAGGGCCTGAACTGCACCGTCACACAGAGCAACAGGAGACGTCCAGCGCGTGGGTCGTCCTTCACACGCACAGAACTGAGCACATTTCACTGGGTAAGCACACGGTTAAATTCGACACTTGTCGGCGAGACGCTCTTAGTACAAACCTGCATGCAAAAAACCGTCAGGCGACCAAGCTGTTCGTTAAAATTAAACAGGCGACGACGGCGACGTGTTAGGCAAAAGAAGCGGTGGGGATGAGTGTCGAGGGTTTCGGATGAAATGCGAAACATTCCGGTTTTACAAACGTTATTCGACAGCGACATCGGCCTCAAGCTCGCGAAACCTTTCCACGCACGTACAGTGCGGCTGGTTACCCAAAGCCTCGACGGTGTAAGTAAAGGTTAACACACAACACATGTCTAAAACACGCGTAAGTGTTTTCCCAGCGTCCCGCCCCACCCCACCCCCTTTCCGAAAGAGAGAAAAGGCGGAAGTGAGGATTGACCGGAAGTGAACTGTGAGCAGCCAGGCAAAGCCAGGGTTAAAGAGAGAGGCCGCGCTGGAGAGGCCCGGCGCTCTGTGGGTGGTTAAGGCGCAGGCGTGACGTGCCGATAGGGGGCGCTCTACCTGTTTGCACCTCTCCTCCAGGTTGCCCTCCCCGGGCAGCGAGGGCGTGGTACTGGGCCTGCCTGACAAATCCTCTCCCGCCCAGTTATGAAGGGTCTGGGGTTCCGTGGGCAAGACACCAGGGTTAAGGGGGGCAATTAAATCAAAAGCAAGCAAACAAATAAAAAAGAAATAAATGAAAAGGCATGAGGTGCTACTGCCCTTCTCCTCCAGGGTGACCTTTGACCTTTCCTTCCCCCCCCTCCCCTTTTAAGCCAGAATGTTCCCTGCCCTCCAACAAGCGAGAAAAAGTGCAAGCTAAACTGGGCTATACCACCCAGCCAGAAAGCAGAGACAAAAACTCTGTTTGACAGCCCCTCTCTCTGGGAGGACTGTGAGGGATCCATGTTTAAATCCATTAAATCCTGGCAGCACAGCTTCCTCTGTTTCTCACCGAAATCACACACACACGCTGGCCTGATAAAAATGTGTTTTAAAACGGCTGAACAGAAAAACTGATACATAAACAAAGGTGGCCTTTCCTGTGGTTGACATCGGTTTTGCCTCAGAAAAGAGAGAGAGACTTGGAACCTCGCCAGCTGTCTCTTATTTTAGGAGATAAGAGAATAAAATAAAAAAGACTTCCCTGAATACCCTCAGAATCCTCCCTCGAAACCCCAAACTTAACTCTGAGCTGCAGAACTGCGGACCCGTTTGAGGGGGTTCCTCAGACAGGCGGTCACCCGCAGAGGACGGAGTCAGCGAGCCAATGGATGGACGGGGCTCACGCATGCGCGCGCGATGAAGGAGGGAGCTCCGCGCGGGAGACCGACCGACCCGCGGTTGCCGCGGTGACCCAGCTCACCTTCCTGACGTCGGAGCTCTTCGGTTCGGTGGTCCAGGTGATGATGCGGGACACGGCCAACCGCGTCTCGCTGGAGTTCACGAAGTCCGCGGGGTCCATCTGCCGGGCCAGGGACTCGATGTACTTCAGGATGGCCACCTTCACCTGGAGGTGAAGCGTGCGGTTACAACATCGAGAAGAAAGGCCACCAGCTGAAACGTAAACAGCAGCAGCTTCCCGCGATGTGAAACACCGCCTGATGCATTATATGTCATAATGTTATCTGTCTGCAAAGGACTCAGATGTAATGGCATTTGTATGGGAGCTGAAACCACAACCCAAAGCCCTAACAGTACCAGCACACTAAATACGTGTGACACTAATATGCGTCAGAACACACCTTGAGGTTGGGAGTCTGTGTCTGATCAACGATGAACCTCATCAGGATGTTGAACTGCTGGTCAAAGGGAAAAGAGTCCCTGTGAGAGAGAGAGAGAGAAGGGGGTGTTATTATCCTCATCATACTGTATCTTCAGTGTTTTTCTCTCATGTAGTACGGACATGTTTCCTACCATCAATTGAACTGAACTAAGAAAGGTAGAGCGCGAGAGAGAAAGAGAAAGGGAGAGAAAGAGAGCAAGAGAGTAAGAGAGGGAAATGGAGAGAGGGAAAGCAAGAGGGGGGACAGCGAAAGAGTGAGAGAAAGCAACAGAGCAAGAGAATGAGAGAGAGAAAGGGAGAGATAAGGAGAGAGGAACAGGGAGAAAAAGAGATGCAAGTCCTCAGAAACGGAACGGCTCTGGGTTCCCTGCGCGCGGTGGGCGGCTCTCACCTGGTGACGTCGAGCGCTTTCTGCACCTTGGCCTGCACGGAGCCCAGCAGGTCGGCACCCATCTTCTTCAGCAGCTGCGTGAGCAGCACGAAGAGCCAGTCCTGCAGGTCCTCCCTGTGGATGGTGATGAAGTCCACCAGCGTCTCCAGGAACATGCTGAACACCTGGGGGGCGGAGCCACAGCGTCACACGGCACAGCCAGGCTCCGTTTATGCAAGAGGCGCGTACGGTTCATCCCCTTTCCTGTGACTGGACGCAGCATCACCAACGTCCCAAACGTTATTCTGACACCTTGACAACGTTATTCTTTTTGTAGCCAGTTGGCAGTAACCTACCTCAACTGGCACGTCGCTCAACACCTTTGATGATGTACAGACACAATTATTCATGTCAAAATCCTTAACGTGTGTATGTACAGACTTACTTCAATTAGATAGAGAACTGAAATTATTCATATTACGAGTGATGAAAACAGTAAATTTACAGTAAGCTCTACACAATATATATATACAGTATTATCCCAAAATAACTTAAATTGTTGAGCACATTACTTAAAATAAGCACACGGTGCGTACACTGGCACAGATATATGAGCTCAACTGCAACGGACTTATCAAAGATGAGTAAAAACACACACTTACTCGCTGAGGTTAATCCACACCAAGGCCGAACATGCAACAAGATAAACATTCCATTAGAACAAAGAAACGCGTGATGTCACCAGGGCTGGCTGTGCTACATTCACGTAAGTATGCACATAAAAATCTGAAAGACTACAGTAAAACTAAATGATACTTTTAAAATGCATAAAGCAGGTTTTTACTGCCTCCGTTTAAGTATTATCACTATTATGAAGCCATACAGGAGTTTGAATCTTTTATCTGCTCGCCATAGAAATAGCCTCAGGGCCATTTGAAAACAAGATGCCCTAGCCACTCCCTTGAGAGAGTGCTATTCTTTAATAAGAAGAGCAACAACAAGACCTCAATAAAAATGCACATCTACTTTATATTGCCGTTTAACAGACATTATTAGTATAATTTTTCACCACTGAAACCTTCAGAGTTAGATTAAAACAAACACACACAAACTAGTGGTTAGCGGTGCCAGAGGCCTCATATGGGCTCATGACCCCGTTATGTGCAGTACCCCACCCCCCACCCCCACCCCTCTCCCGGCCGTGGGTTACCTTGCTGTGTGGATCTGCGAACATCCTGGTGAAGATCTCGCACAGCCTCTTCAGCTCCACTCGGCTGCAAAGCACGACCGCACGTCACACATAAACCTCACACATCAAAGAGAGGCTGATTAAATCCCTCACCGCACCACACGCTTCTTCTGCTTCGCCTAAAACCAACCTCACGCAGGGCCACCTTTCGGTTCCACACCTGCTCATAAACGAGCCACCTCTCTCGTTTGAAGAAAAATAAACACCTCGACAGGATTTCTCGCTTACAGAAAACCTAGTCTGCAGGTAAATAAAAAGAAAATGCCCACATCTGCAGCACAAATATTGTACCCTGAAGGATAACATACTATTTCCGAGGCCCCGCCCACTCTGCCCTTCAGCCCTGCCCACGCGCTGCCAGACTCCGCCCCTACCTGAGTATCCTCTGGCTCTTGAGGAGGTTCTGCAGGCCCACCAGGCCCTCCTTCCTCTCGGACCAGTTGGAGCTGGCGCAGTGGTTGAGCACCTCGGCCACGTCCTCCGTCTGCCGCAGGTAGTGCGGGACGCCGCCGTTGCGCGAGCCGTACGAGCGCTCCGAGCAGGCGCTCGAGGCGTCGCTGTTGGCGTCGTCGTCCGAGTAGATCCCCGGCGACTCGTACCGCCGCCGCACGGGCTTCCGCTGAGGTGGGGGGGGGGGGGGGGGAACGGGACAGGAAGTGATGTCAGAGTATGGGGGGGTGTAGAGCGCGCAGTGGACTCCAAATGGCCAAACGGTGTTAGTCCGGACAAATGACCATGCAACCAACTACAGCCATGCAAGGGTTCCGGCTGATCTGGGTGGCTGGGCCCCGCTAATTTCCTGTTACTGTGCCTGTGACAGCATGGTGCTGGGGTGCAGGGGTGGGGGGGTTGGGGTTGAGGATACATTAATCAGTGGCGTCTAAAAAGTTACCATTACTGGAGGTTTCTGAAAGAAAGGATTTTGAATTAAATTGCCCAGAGGAGGGTGGGCTCCACCCCCCTTGAGTCTGGTTCCTCCCAAAGTTTCCTCCCATCTGCCCCTCCCATCTTCCTACCCGTTCCCTTGCCTCCAGGGCTCCAGGCTTGCTCCTGTACGAGGTTAGGCCAGAGTCCATTATAAACTGTATTGCGACAAATGTTTTGTAAAACAGGCTACACAAATGAATCTGATTTGATTCCAAATTTGATTCGATTCGTTCATTTCCGACATTGCAATTCACAAAATCAGCTCATTCAGGCCTAAGGGTGGAGGCCTCATGCTGCTCATGCATCCTGTGCAGAGTGATTAGATGTAGTTATGCATGGAAAACCTGCTCATTACGCAGACAGGGCTTTATTCAGCATCCTTTCATCTGCCACCCTGCATTAAAACATCTCATTTCCTTTCCGTCCCGTTGCATAATTCCCACCATCCCCCTGTTCGACGGGCTACAGAAAAGCCCTCCCACAGCGAGACCGAAATCGGGATGATGCTGCATGCGGTCGATGGGTTGGGTTCCTCAACAAAAAAAAAGAACTTGGTGAAAATGTTCAAATTAGAGATGGAAGGTGGGGAGGAGAAATCAAATGGCCGCGACAGGGAGGGTTCAGGAGGACACATTACTGATGAATGAGCTTCACAAAGCACCAAGCGTTCTTCTGCCAGTAAATAAAAGCAAGGCCAAGTGCTTGGTTGGACACGGCAAGCATTTATACAGACCTGCTAATCACAATGACAAGCTACGTCGACGTAAGCACTGTCTGTTTCATGACAATAGATTACATTAGAGCCCCCATTGGGGAATTTAACCCTTTAAGGTGTAAAATATGCGATTAGAATGCTCTCAACTCAGCATTCTAATGCTTCCAATTCAAATGCTCCAATTACCACTGGTAATCGGAAAGCGATGGAGTTCTAGAATACGAAATGAGAATTTTGAAAAAATCTCAAAAAAAGGACTTTTCCAAGGGTTAAACTACGTTAAATAAAATAACGGTAATACGTCAGCAAAAGGGACGCGTGATGCTTTCAGTGCCGCTGTGTTAATCAGTAAATGGGGCTGGGTTCAGGCGTGTGGCTGTTCATGAGGGGGACCTCACATTCCTAACCCGCATGCAGTCTCCATGGTGATTAGTGAGAGAGATGGATAGACAAGAACGTGTGCAAATGAAAACAACTACCTTATTCCGGGAGTCTCCTAACAGCTGAGAAGGTCACAGAGAATTGAGAAAGAGTGAAGACAGTTACTGTTTGTCAAAACGCAAGAAGAAAACAGTCTGTCATCAAGAGAAAGAGGAAAAACACAAATATCTGTAGGGGTCAAGAGGTCATGTAATATACCTCAGAGGCCATAGGGGGCATTACTCTCATCATTATAAACAGCAATATTCCATTAAGGCATTTACCAAATGAGAAGGCTACAGAGATATTACTATTGACAGGAAAGGGGCTAAAAACATTGCGTTCTATTTCTGAATGAAAACACATCTCAGCAAAGCAGCAGCTCCTGGCAGTTTTAAGTGCTTATTTCAATTCTTCCAAATATAGCAGCTTTCATCGGCTTTGCTGACATAACGACATTTCTGCTCTCTTAGATCAGCAGTGTTTGTCATCCCCCTCTCCACCCAACCCCCCCACCTCCCCCCCCCCCCAACACACACACACACCAGTAAACCCCATCCCAAAAGAGTCGTTCACACATCTCACTCAGGCACCTGAGAAGAGAAACCGTTTCTATTAGCTGAGCACCGCACGGCTAACACTTTTCCTAGCGCGCTCAAACACTGTAACGAGCCGCATCGAAGACCCTTCGCTGCGATGCGCTTTGCTGCGGTGAGACTGGAGCGCAGTCTGCGGCGAACGCGACCGCTGCAGGCGGAGCGGCGGCCCGGGGGCTTACCAGGGCGTCCGCCACCGCGGCCTCCACCTCCGTCCCGGTGTTCAGGACCCGCATGGCGTTGACCGAGGCCGAGATCCGGGCCTGGTGGACCAGCCCGAAACGGTCTGCGGGGCGGAGAGAGAGAGGGAGGGGGGGAGGGGGGTCAGTCAGACGGGGAGAGGGAGAGAGCAAAACCCAAGAGCCTCAGCGGTGGAAACAAAATGGCGGTTGTCCTCCGGTCCGGGATGGAAGCGAAAACGGTGGTTGCGGAAAACGAAACTGTGAGGCGAATGGGCAGAGATGGAATGAGTCTGGCGTCAGCTACACGGCGGTTTTTATTCTATGGTACTTTCATTACGAAGCAGTCTTTACCCTTCAGCACTGCAGAGAGGATCTGTGTGCAGACACCATGGCCAGTCAAAACACCTGATCTTTACATTCACTTCCATTCACACCACTTCCATGGCCAAACAAGGGCAGAACATATTAACAAGCAGCTTATTTGTGCTGATATTCTGCATACAAATGGCAATAATTCACATTATAATATGTTTTTTATCTTAATATTAATAGCAATAGTATGTTATTATAAAATTAATATTCAGGATTTTAGGAGACTTGATAGGCCTTTAAGACAAAGGTCTCTATTAGATCAGAGCTCAGGGAGAATTCAGAGAATTTTTCATGACTTTTTTTTTGTTTGACTGTTTCACTTAGTCAAGTTCTTAATGGTGTGTGAGATATGGACACTGAAAAGACTTTGGCGTAAACAAAAAAGCCTGAATGAGCTAATGAGGGAAATGGGGAGAGAAAGCAGCTGACCCACTGTCCAAACAAAGAGTGAGAGGAGAGACCAGACAACCAAAAGAGACGGAACCCCGTATGAGTATCAAACAAAGACGCAAAAGGTTTAGGAGTGATGACAAATCTGGGAAACCACTAAAGTAAAGAATGGAAATAAGACCCCCAAATCCCAGATATGAGCACAGAGCAAATGGAATCAGAACCAGCAATCACATCTTAAAAGGAAAACACGTAATCGCCAAGCACAAAAGACATGACCAAATACGCAGAAGGAAGCACTTTCTGACGCACTATAAATGAATTCAGCCGGTTCCTCAAAGGAAAATAAACGCTGCAGCACTACATCATTGAGAGTGAGGATGGAGAAAGAGCTGAGATTTATTCAGACTTTCTGTCTGGTAAAATCCCGCCTTTCTGCTACACAGTGACACTTCACGGAAGCCTGCTCAGAACTAAAAGGTTCAATGCTACGAAAAGCAAACACTGACCAGAAAGCGCTAAATGAAACTATGCAGTGAAAAATCACTAAACAGCACAACAGATGCATACAGAAAATCATGTCTGCTGGCAAAACCAGCCAAATGAAATGAAAATTCAGCCAACGCAAATCACCAGGCATGGAAATAACACCGATGAGGCCTTCAAATGAAAACTGGAGAATATAAAAACCTTTACACTTCACATCTTTCAGACAATATACACTGATAATGTCCCCTGTCCCTCCCCACTTCCCACACTCCTGCCACTACTGAGGTAAACCTATAATGTATTAATAACACATTCGACAGAGCCTACGCATGCATTTGCTGTGTTCTACATCAGTGTTACATCAGTCTGTGATGTGAAGTGTAGAAGTTCTTGCTCTCTATCGCCCCCGGAGGCGGACGAGAGTCACAGCACTACGGACACATGCGGATACAGGCCCGGTGCTACCAGGACTGGACCCGGGCCCGGTGGGGGGAGGGGCATGCAGGTCACCTGACTGGCCGGCGGGGTCGGCCGTGGAGAGAGCGCTGGTGGAACGGGAGTGACGTCGAGAGGCTGCGGGGGAGAGGAAGGAGCGGAAAAAACCCGGCGGGTTAGTCACGCGCGGCGATGTTCGCCGAGCTCGAAGCGGCGCCCTCATCGCCAGGCCCCCCTGAGAGGGGGAGGGGTTTGTGTGGTTCACACATGCTCCGCCCCCACACATAACCTCCCTCCCTCTCTCTGTGAATGTGAAACACACACGCGATACTGCGCCCATGACGACACCATGACGATGCAATGGCACTTCCGCTGTGACATCACTGCATAGGGGAGAAAGGCTGCATTCACAAGCATCGGAGGTGGAGCGCAGAGAGGGGGTCCCGCCCTCTACGGGACCGCGAGGGTTTGCGCTCTGAAAGACCGCAAGAGTTTGCACGCTACGACCGTTCTCTTATCCATCCTATCGGTCAGCTGCTGGTCTTCATCTTAACACAAAGGCTCTTCCTGTCAAGATGCGTTTGACTTATAAAAACAAAAGCTGATTTTCTGATTACGGTCACCCTGAATAGCCCACCACTTCTCTGCAAGAGCCAGAAATCAAGAATGAAAGAGGGTTTAGAAAAGATATTAATGTGCAGACACTTATCAGAAGCCAGATTAGGCAGGTTTGGAAGTGTTTGGGGTTGTTTGGGGGTACGGCCTCCTGCAATTATTAGTGCAACATTCCAGAGGGTAGCACAGGCCTAGATTGACAGCACAGGCCTAGATTGACAGCACAGGCCTCGATTGACAGCACAGGCCTCGATTGACAGCTGGGACTGTGAGGGGGGGTTAGTACATGCAGGATGGCAAGCAAAGGGTGCAGTTTGTAAATAGAGGGAGAAAGGGGGGGGGTAGGGGAGGGCGTTCTTGTAATTTGGACACGGAAAGGAGTCGATTGGCCTGTCGGGGAGAGGTTGGGGGCGGGCTGAGGGCTGGAGGCGGGGGAGGGCATGGCGTGACCGGGGGAGCGCGAGGAAGGCGTCCGGGCCCTACGCGGCGTGAGGTACTCACCCAGAGGGGTGAAGCCCCGGGCGGGGCTGGTGTCCCGACTGCTCTCGCGACTGCAGCCCTGACTCATGCTGGGGCGGGGGATTCGGCTGCTCCTGGCTAGCGTGCGGCGGGGAGAAGAACTTTACCACACAGAACACAGGCTCCGGGGGGTGGAGGGGAGGAGAGGGGAGGGGCAGCGAGGCCCCACCCCCTTTCGGGGTGAGGTCGGGGTAAGGGGGGGGGCGGGGGGCGGGGCTACGTCTCCCGGAGACACGAGACATCACAGGTTAGACACTGAAAGGCGTGAGAGTTAGAGCCGTCGTTCTGAAACCGGCGTGTTATCTCAAGACAAGAGGTTAGGACTCCTGTTAAGGAAGAGAGCGGGTGGGGCTATTTTTCAATTCCCCAAATTCAGTTTCTTAATATTGTCATTTGAAAAGAAACAAATTTCAAACGAAACAAAACTTTTAAGATTGATTAAAAAAAGGACTCACAAAAGGAATTATTTCACTCCAAAGGAAAAAAAGAACAGACACAGAAAACACCAAATCCAGTCTTCTTTTCTGCCCAATTAAGTAAATGTGGGAAGAGAACCTTCACGATGAATTCATTTTTAAGGGCATTTCAGTGCAACGGCACAAACGTTACCTTATCGCAGAGCATCATCCCAGCAGAAGCCAAAACTCAAAATAACCTCCCTTTCCGATCCCTCGGACTTATCTTTCTGCAGCACAACCAAAACAAGGCCACGTCTCGCGGAGCTAGCCGATTAGCCGCTCCCTCGCTGCCGTGGCGATGAGCAAACGCTTCCTGCACGCGGCTAAATCAGCGGAACGACGGCCTTCCCGGACGCTGCGATGACAGCATTTCCCTCGACCGGGCTGACAACACACAGTGATCTCAGAAGAGCCCCACAAACACGCACACACACACACACACACACACACACACAAACACACAGATGGGTTTTGTAATGAAAGGGGGAGGGGCCGGTTAGCGCGGACGCCAATCGATCACACGGCCCAATCGATCACAGGGATGGAGACGGCAGGGAGATGGGAACGGGCGGGCCGACAGGACACCGGCTGACGTTTATTTCCAAACACAGAGACGTGACTCGGCTGAACGGGCCCAGGGAAAGCGCGTTTGCTCTCTGCGTCAGTCTGCCGAGGCCGGGTAAACATCTTTACACAAACGACTTGTGGGAGAAAAATCTCTGCCTTCCATGAGCAGAAGGCCCGCTGACTGTTCGGACACCGCTTTTGGAGAAAGTGCTCATCATGGAGGGGGGAAAATGTTCTGGTTCTGAAAATAATCTGTCGTGATACTGTGATGCTGGCCCGTGGTACTGTGATGCTGGTTTCAGAGCAGTGTTTGGACGTAACTGTGATTTTCATACTTAGGAAAGTGCTTGTCATGGATGAGGAAAATGTTCAGGTTCTGAAAATAACCTGTCGTGATGCTGGTCCATGTTTCAGAGCAGGATTAGGACATGACCGTGATTTCATACTTGAGAGCATCACACAGCGACGTGTGGGTTTTTTATTTGGTAATCTACACCTTGCTAAGGTGTATGGTGGGTGTATATGTAGGGTGTGTGGAAGATAATGTAAGTTGTGTGTAGGGTGTGTGTAAGTTGTATGTAGTGTGCAGTGTGTGTGTAAGGTGCATGCAGGCTGTGTGCAGGGCATGTATACGGTGCATGCAGTGTGTGTGTAGGGTAAGTGTAAGGGGTGTGTAGAGTATTTGTAAGGTGTGTACAGTGTGTAGGCTGTGTGTAAGGTGTGTGTAGAGTGTGTGTAGGGTGCGCGCAGGCTGTGTGTAAGGTGTGTAGAGTGTGTGTAGGGTGTGCGCAGGCTGCGTGTAGGCTGCGTGTAAGGTGTGTAGGGTGCGCGCAGGCTGCGTGTTCTTACCCAGGCCCAGTCTGCTGGGGCTGGTCTCGCGGCTGCAGCCCTGGCTGCGGGGGATCTTGGTGCGCTTGTCGGCGGGCGTGGCGGCGGCGGCGGCTCGCGGGACCCTCCCGTAGGTGTGCCCCAGGAGCTTCCCCGGGGAGCTGGACCGGCTTCCGGCTGCAACCGAGAAACACAGGGTCCCGGGGGGCAGACACCCAAAAGCACAGGGGTCCCGGGACAGAACGCAGCGTTAGTGACTGGCTAAAGCTCCGCCCACCAGACACACTCTGCTCTGCATGCGGAGAGGTTCCTGCCACCTATCAAAGCTGAAGTCCCGCCCAGTGGGAGGGGAAAATGGACAATGCATTTTCCTCCCAAAGTTAATCTGATGATGTTTAGTTGAAATTTTACCCTTGATTATTTTAATGAACTGCCCCCCCCCTCACCACACTGATGGCTGACACTGCTTGAGATAACAATAAAAATGTTTTTTTAATAAAAAGTAACAACCTAAAGTCAAAACCGGGATTCCAATGTTTCACCCGTATGAAATGAAACAAACACTTATATGGGATTTAAGCTTTGATGGTGTTACAGACGATAAAAGTAGTTGCAAGACAAACAAGGTGGGTTTTGAATCCGGGGTCAAACTGCACTGAAGAAAAACACAACAATGATTAAGACATAAATATCTCACACGACATTAACGACAACCAAAAAACAAGGAAAATAAAAAAATAACAAAATACGAATAAAAGCAAAAGCAGAAATATCAGCGTGTTCCTGATGGCTGAAATAGAGATCCTCTACGATCTAACAGAACAGGCAGGTGAGCGAGAATGAGCCATGCTTGTCGGATGAGATCAGGACTGTGGACCAATGAAAAGGCATGCAGAGAAACCCCCTGCTATCCCGGGGGCGGGGCTAAGGGGAAGGGGAAGTTCTGATTGGATGAGGTGGAGCTTACCACCAGTAGGGTTAGCTGATCTGGATCCTTGTGTGAGAAAGCGAGTCGTGAGACAGTGAGAAGTAGTCAGTCATAAACAACGAATGAGACAGTTACCCAGCATGCACCGGGGTGAGCCATTGATTGGCATCTGCCAACCTCGGCATCTCAGAACAAGAATCAAGGAGTTAGCGGAACGTCAACAGCATGCTAGGGAGGGGGGGGGGGGGGGGAACGGGTGGATCAGGGAGAGAGGCGGCAGTGCCTCCAATGAGGATGCAGTATGACCCCACCCCCGTGACAGAGGTCAGAGGTCAGAGGTCATACTGGTGGGTGAAAGACGCAGGATGAGAATGGGACTCGCGTGTGTGAGGGTGGCGAGTTCAGGGCTCCGTTTAGCTTTGCTCAGGGATGTGGAGGGAGGGGCAGGGAATGCTGGGATACTCACGCTGGGACTGCGACACGACTTTGGCCCGACTGCGACCCCTGCTGTCTGTCACAGCTGTGTTCACCCCGACCGCGCTGCCCGAACTCTGCCTCCTAGTGCGCACCCGTCCTGAGAGAGAGAGAGAGAGAGAGAGACAGAGGGGCACACAGAGGGAGGGGCATAAACTCCATGCTAACATGTCACACAACTCTCTGGGAAACACTGCACATAGATGTGGACACCCAGGACAAATGGGTGAACATATATCACATCAAAACACTCATATGGACATTTAACATCATAAATGCTGGCCACATCGGCATTTAACATCACTCATACACACTGGCCACAACGGCATTTAACATCACTCATACACACTGGCCACATCGGCATTTAACATCAATCATACACACTGGTCACAACGGCATTTAACATCAATCATACACACTGGCCACAACGGCAGATAACATCACTCATACACACTGGCCACATCGGCATATAACATCAATCATACACACTGGTCACAACGGCATATAACATCACTCATACACACTGGCCATAACGGCATTTAACATCACTCATACACACTGGCCACATCGGCATATAATATCAATCATACATGCTGGCCACATCAGTATTTAATATCACTCATACACACTGGCCACAATGGCATTTAACATCACTCATACACACTGGCCACATCGGCATTTAACATCACTCATACACACTGGCCACATCGGCATATAACATCACTCACACACACTGGCCACAATGGCATTTAACATCACTCATACACACTGGCCACATCGGCATTTAACATCACTCATACACACTGGCCACATCGGCATATAACATCACTCACACACACTGGTCACATCAGCATTTAACATCACTCATACACATTGGCCACATCGGCATATAACATCACTCATACACACTGGCCACAACAGCATTTAACATCAATCATATACACTGGCCACATCTGAATATAATATCAATCATATGTCCTGACCACATCGGCATATAACATCACTCATACACACTGGCCACATCGGCAGATAACATCACTCATACACACTGGCCACAACCACATACTGCCAGGAGCTTAGTACCAGACTCATACTACAGCTGTAATAAACACTGTACTCGTTTATGACAGACAACACTCCTTTATTAAAATAAAAACCAAGAGGCCTACTGTCACAAGTCGTCACTGGTGTGAGTTCACACACAAGTTAGCAAGCATATCAAGTTAGGGAGATACTAAACTTAATCACAGTTTCCAAAAAAAGATTTCACAAGCTCGCAGTTAACTAAGGAGATGGTTGCACAAGAGACGACTGCAACAGAATCAGCACCGGACTGAAAGGGTCTGTTCAGCGGGCACTGAGAGAATAGCCGGTGTATTCAGATGTTTCTACGCGTCACATCTGGACGTTCTCACAAGCTTTTTCGTCAGGTAATTCTAAAACGAGCAACTTCAATAAAAGCAGTTTCCACTGCCTGACCCAGTTACTGCTCTCACCAGCATCGAGGTCAATGAGCTGACGACCTTGACAAATCCCTTTCTCGCTATTGGACACTTTCATCCTCTCCTCACAGAAAGTGGGTGGGACTTCAGCCCTGTTCCCACCTGAATGACACATTCATTCAATCTAGGAAACTAAACGCTGTCTATCCAAATAAGCATCTAAATTCAATTTCGGCAATGTTCCCAATTCTCAGACACAGCTGTCACGCTTGTTTTGTCTGTGAATTTGTGTGTGATACTCAGGTTAAAAAAAATACCCCCAAAAAATGTTTCGTTTTGCAACAGATGTTCTGAAAACAAAGCCATTAAACACATTGCTGCAATCTGTAAACACATCAGTTGAACCTTGTTCACGTCTTGGCAAAACATACACACTCCTGTTACTATCAAACAAACTCACCCTTATTACATGCCCACATTGAAAATGACTAGTTTTCACCATGGGAGGGCGCAATGCTCATGCTCCTGTGATTAGGCTGTTAACTTGAACAGACTCGGTTAACCTGTACAGTTCGGAGTAAATGGGTAAGCAGTAAGGCTTCTAAGTCCCTATGGTGGAGGACGATTGCCTAGAAAACATTACAGCACCAACCCCATCCAATATACAGAAAGAAAAGACACTGTAAAAATCGAGGGAGCTTTTCTGATTTTACTCTAAAACAAAATGGCAGATCTAAGATGGCTCTAGTCAGCGGAAACACGATGACAGGCAGCTATGACGCCTGGGGGGAACGGCAGCAGAAGAAACAGCAGTGGCGTTTCAAAGCGAGGACCCTCATAGGGGTCCATTGCACTGCCTGCACAGAACACAGCCTCACACACAAGTGAATACACTACTGCAAGCACTGCTCTCCACTGACCAGGGTGCTCTATGTTTTCAACACTGCTCGGAGGCCAGTAGTGAAATGTGTCCCATCTGAAATTCGCAGCAACATTTACACAATCTATTATGTGTAAAAGGACCATCGCACACCCCAAAAAAGAAGCTATAGTCAGTGTGTGTAGCACAGAGACAGCACAGCTAAAGTCCCTCAGAAGCGTGTGTGATCTGACATGAGGTCTGCTGACTGTGCCGTCTGTGGAATCGATTCTGCGCTGTCAAAGAGCCAACATTTCTCCTCACAGCCGCAGAGAGAGCTGCTTCTCTCAGCACCCCACAAAGCTGGGGATTCCCACGGGACCCCACAAAGCTGGGGCCTCCACCGGACCCCTCAACGCTTGTGTTTGGATGACTCCCCAACATCAGGAACAGCTGCATTATCAGGACACCCACAGACAGACAGCAAACATACACAAACAAATGAAAACCACTGAAACAGAGAGGACCACAAAGAATTCACTCATGATTTTACAACAAAACTGTGTCAGGGCACAATCAGATCCATCGAACATTTCCACAGGTTAACACGGTACCCCAGGGGCTAACGCTATTATGGACGTCAACATAAAGTGAAACCGCACTGCACGTTGGGAGAACAGGACAGGAAGTATGAAGTTCGGTCCGAAAACTCGAACGTGACCGCCGAAGCCGGGGCAGACCGTACGGGCGGAGGGGGGAGTTTTGGCGCCGGAGACACTGATAATTCGGGGAGGGCGCTCGTGTGGGGGGGTGGGGTCGACACCATGCAGACAAGTCCATGCAGAGTTCTACGGATGAGCCCCGGGTGAACGGCGAACACAGACCGAGGCGGGGGCGAGGATGGGCGGAGGGGGATCCTCCACAGACCAGTCAGACAAACACGTACGCTTACCCTCGGGTCTACCCGACGTGCCGTCTTTGGGCAAAAATCAAAAGCAGCGGAGCGGGGAACAGTGTGGGGGCGGGAAGGAGAGGCACAACAGGAAGAATTAGTACCCATAAGCCAAGAGCAGTGTGTGGGGGGGGTGGGGGGCAGAGGAAATGAGCTTCACCACAACACAGGCCGGGCTTCCGTCAACATCCGACTATAATTAAAAGCGAGGAATCGTTCTGTTTTTCTTCACAAACGAGTTCGTCGAGTTCAGCGATCGCTAAAACTAACTCGACAAACTGTTCGTGAAAAAAGTGCAAGTTTATTTGGAAGACAAAGTTTAGCACAAATGTTGACTGAATGCAAGCCCTAAGTTATATCCCATTAAAGGAGAGCAGATTTGGTGAGAGGCGAGTTATGTGCTTCCTTTAGTCAATGTGAGTTCATAGGACAGTTAGTGGCATAAAATGAAGTGAACTAAAACAGAAACAACATAGCCTAAATATCAAACCTTGAAACTAGCAAAAAGTGTTGCCAATTTAAAACCCAAGTCTGACTTCACTGTTACCCAGTGTAGTGTAGTTTTCACAAATTCATCTTAAAATAAAATTTCCTTTATTGCTTAACTGAACAGTGTAGCAAAGAAATGGTAAACTAAAGGCATACTATGCAGGATTTCTTAGCTTGTGTTTACAATCAAGGAAGTCTCCTTCCTCACACGCCGTGGAAGACCTTCTTGCTGCCAGCTTCACATAGTCAGTAACGTTACTTACAGTACAGTTCAAACAGAAAACAAGCTAACTCTGCGTCGCTTTTGGGCCCCTTGGTGAACTGCAATTAACGCCACTGAGGAAAAGCAATTCCAAGGTTAACTAGTTCTTTAACAAGCCCTGTCAGCTTGTCTTTTTGGTTCACGGTATCTGGACTTCTTCGTTAGCTAGCACTGTACCCATCCTCACACAGAAAACAGTGCCACCACCAGAAACATCCCAAACACATTTTAGAATAACAAACACAGGTAACGGTGCATGAATTCAGCGAAAGTGTGAAATAGCATCACTATTTCATAATATATTCAAGGTAAAAATCCTGCATAGTATGCCTTTAAATAAACGAGCCTTTATCTTCTGGAACAGCCCGAAAGACTGTTGGCCTAAACGATAAATTAGGGTAAACACCCAGAAAAGGCGTCGAAGCGCTTATCAGCGATAAAGCCCATCACCTGTTCCTCCCCATTGCACAGTTTAATGGGGACCGAGGAGGCTGTCAGGTTTTATTAATGTCCCGATCGGACCGTAAAAGCCAGCAATTTTCACATTTTTTCATCTTTAATTAAAACGTGAACTAAAGGGAGATTAATGGCACCCCCATCCTGTCTGTGGAGGGGCTGTGGGAGGAGGCGATACCTAAAGAGGCGTAGGACCCCGGGGGGAGGGCGGCGGCCGAGCTGAAGGGCGAGGCCGAGGGCACGGCCGTCATCCTGTGCTTGGCGCTGGCAGCGGCGTTGACGTCGATGTCGCTGCGGGAGCGCTGGAGGGAGCCGGGGGTGGACGAGACCCGGGGGGCCACCCCTTTGGCTTTGAGAGGGGTGGGGAGGGGGCAAGGGTTAGAAAAACCATCCTTCATACAACACACACATGTCAAACACAAAACAAGGCTACACTGAGGCAGCCTCTACTACAATTTACAGACACCCTACTCAACAACATTTATATGACTGTACACACTGCATGCGGGGACGTGTTTTACGTTTTAAAAAACAGATTTGAAAATCAATGCGTTCTGCCAGCCTGTTCAGCAGTGGCCTTGGGGATATGACTCTTTTAAATCTCTGACCGAAAGATTGCACTGCCTGGTCCTTACTTCGGCTTATGCTGCTTCCAATGTGACTCTTGGCCGACAGGGGACGACTGCGGAGAGAGGAACACAACATCACACTGGGGAAAAACTTAAAACTGTCTCGTCCTCGGACACACACGCACACACACACACACACCACACACACGCACACACTCCATGGTGGAACATCCAGCCCGAGGCACTGGCATGTAAAGATGTGTATGTAGAGATGTGAAGTGGTGGGGGGAGGGGGGGAAAGCTGCGACAGGAGAATAAACTTGGGGGACGGAGGAGTGGGGGGTGGGGGGGAGCAGTCCTGCACAGTCACTCTCCCTCTCTCACAGGGACTAGGCTGTGCGGGTCTGTCGATTTCAAATGAAAGCATTAGGGCTCTTCACTCATAAGCTAAGAAATACCACACAGATTTAAAAACGAACACTCTGGCAACCCTCCTCAGGGGGACCTACTGAAGCTTGAAGCCCACACGCCTCTGAATTTCTGTGACATTTTCCAGCCTGACCTTTCCAGAAGCAGAGCTCATTTGTCGAACCCAGCGTAATTATGGAAACTGATATTTATAAATACGCTTAATAAAAACCCTTAATGTACCGCGGAAGATTTCCTGAATACTGAAATGAAAGCAGAAGCACTGCCTGAGCGCATCTGAAAAGGCGCTACGCCACACCCCTGTAGAAGCACCCGGAATGGGGGGGAGGGGCCGTCCCCACAGGAGCAGGGCTCTCCGCCCGCACATTTACCGACCGAGAGTAACACCCCACGGAAGACACGCCGTTCCAGGCGGGTATGAGGTCACCGACCGGCGGTCAGAGGGGATCCATTAAGCAGACGCAAGCATCAGTCAGCTGAAGTCAGCAGCAGACGCACACCCCTCTGCGGGAGGCCGGCCGTCCAGCTCGCCGTTATAACAAAGAAGACGGATTGGCCCTAATCGGACCCGCGCTCAAGCAGTCAGACACCGTGGTCTTACCGCCCAACGGCCGTGGACGCCGCACGGCGGTTTTCAGAAAGATATGAGATCACACGCCGGCCCAACCGGGGGGAGAGGTCTTTAACTCTGACCGAAGGGCTCGCCGGCGGCCGCCGAAAGCCCGCGAACGTCCCAGAGGCCTTCGAGTCTGCGGTCGCTACGGCGACGCCGGCGGCGAAGCGGCGCATCGGGGGGGGAGATTAGCCGCCCTTCCGGTGCGGGGTCGATAAACGCTCCCCGCGGACGCAGGGGGGTTTCTCCTCCTTCGTTAACCGTCTCCCCGTCCCCCGCACGCCTGCCCCCGCCCCTCAGCGCTGGAATTTGACCACGGTTTCGCCCTAATGCGGCTGTTTATCACGGTGCTGTTCTGTTCTGTACGGTTTAAGGCTGGACGGATGCCACAGACTTATCACTGCTGTGTGAATGAGCTTCACATCTCGCCCTTTACTGCTCTTTAAAGAGCTGTTTACGGTGCCAATGCACATGCTAACACTATGAGCACGCTAAGACTGCGAGCACGCTAACACTATGAGCACGCTAAGACTGCGAGCACGCTAACACTATGAGCACACTAAGACTGCGAGCACGCTAACACTATGAGCACGCTAAGACTGTGAGCATGCTAACACTATGAGCACACTAAGACTGCGAGCACGCTAACACTATGAGCACGCTAAGACTGTGAGCATGCTAACACTATGAGCACGCTGAGACTGCAAGCACGCTAACACTATGAGCACGCTGAGACTGCGAGCACGCTAACACTATGAGCACGCTAAGACTGCGAGCACGCTAACACTATGAGCACGCTAAGACTGCGAGCACGCTAACACTATGAGCACGCTAAGACTGCGAGCACGCTAACACTATGAGCACGCTAAGACTGCGAGCACGCTAACACTATGAGCACGCTAAGACTGCGAGCACGCTAACACTATGAGCACGCTAAGACTGCGAGCACGCTAACACTATGAGCACGCTAAGACTGCGAGCACGCTAACACTATGAGCACGCTGAGACTGTGAGCATGCTAACACTATGAGCACGCTAAGACTGTGAGCATGCTAACACTATGAGCACGCTAAGACTGTGAGCATGCTAACACCATGAGCACGCTGAGACTGCGAGCACGCTAACACTATGAGCACGCTAAGACTGTGAGCACGCTAACACTATGAGCACGCTAAGACTGTGAGCATGCTAACACTATGAGCACGCTAAGACTGCGAGCACGCTAACACTATGAGCACGCTAAGACTGTGAGCATGCTAACACTGGGAGCGCGCTAACACTATGAGCACGCTAAGACTGTGAGCACGCTAACACTATGAGCACGCTAAGACTGTGAGCATGCTAACACTATGAGCACGCTAAGACTGCGAGCACGCTAACACTATGAGCACGCTAAGACTGTGAGCATGCTAACACTATGAGCACGCTAAGACTGCGAGCACGCTAACACTATGAGCACGCTAAGACTGCAAGCGCGCTAACACAGGGAGGACGCTAACACTAAGCACACTAACACCATGGCATGTTAACACTGAGTACACCAACACTACAAGAATGTAAACAGTGTGAGCTCGCTAACACTGGAGACGCTAACACTAAGCCCCACAACCGGGTGACACGTTAACACTGAGTACCAACGCTACGACGACACTGGCAAGCAGCTAACCTGGGAGCGCAAGTCTAAGCACATAATGCCATGCGGTAACACTGAGTACCCTAGCTCAAGATAGCATGCAGCATGCAATCAGTTCACACGCGAGCACATACCTGTAAACACAGGCACATTGATCACATTAACACTCTTAGCACTCTGCTGGAGCACACTACATGTGCAACCACGACACATTACCTGTTAGACTCTGAGCTGTGAGCACGCTAACCAAAGCATACACACGACACATCCTAGCCAATGCGCAGAGCACTAACCTTCCGCATAGACATGACACAAGAGGCTTTAATGAGCAGGAGCACAATCTGATCACATAAAACACAAACAGCAAGCTGCAGCTACACTTGGGCTAAGGGGAGAGGGAGGGGTGGGAGGCGGACGGGAGGGGTTTGATGTGGGGCGGGGCGGTGCAGGTGAGGGGCGGGGTCTCACTTTAGGCTCTCCTGGGAGCTGGAGGAGGAGCGGTCAGACTGAGGCAGGGACACAATGCTGTCGGAGCTCTTCAGGTGAGACTGCAGGGCCTTCTGATAGGACGATTCCAGGGCCTGGAACAGGTGCTCCGCCTCCCTGCTGAAGTGTCCATGGAAACCCCAGTAGCACCTGCAGGCAGCAGGGGGAGGGGCCAGCTGTCAGCTCTCAAACCCAATCCCAAACATGGACCCAACCCAAGCTCATAAGAGAGAAAATCATTCCAAATCATTTCCCAGACAAGCAGGACAGGAGTCACAAACTACACGCTCCTCATTACCCCCAATTAGGAAAATTAGCAGCTGCCTGAAAGCACCCCAAATAAAAAAATGCCCGGTACAGAAATGGAGAAAATGGTTCACATGACTAAAAGCTAAATAACAAGTGTGCATTTAATCACCCAGGACCTCACCGATCCTTTACCTAAGAGCAACTCAGAATGTCCAAACTTATTTTAACGTCCAAAAAAATAAATAGATAGAAAGGGACTCACTTCCGGGCCACGGACCGGGCCTCCGAGTCGGCATCGTGGATCCCCTTCTTGATGGTCTCGGTCAGGACCGCCACGTGCCTGGGACAGCAAGGAAACATCGCTGAGGAACCAAACCCGACCCGTCCCGTCCCGACGCCCCCCTTTTCCCCTACAGGACGCCCCGGCTTCAGAGCTGCGGCACGGCGCGGGCAGTTCCGGACTCTTCCGCACCGCGATCCGGCTCTGGCGGGGGGAGCGGCCGCGCGGCGCGCTTTTAAAGGGTCTCTGGCGGGTTTCCATGGAAACCTCCTCGGGACGCATCGCTGCCTAGCTTGGCTAGCCTGCCCCTCTCTCATCAATCTGAGCCGCGAGGGCTCATTGCTCGCCCGCTGAGCCGGTGCCCCATTTAGCGTAGCGCCCCGACAGCACTTCTCTCGCTCGGAGAATGCAAGCATCGGGGGCAGAAGTGTTGGAACAGCAGTCTGGTATTTCCGGGCTCATCCGTGGGTACAGAATTGGTGGGAGAGCTGGTGCTGTTCATTACATGAGACAAAAAAAATGCAGTCCGACCAACAGGAGAGGATCGGGACATGGTGATAAAGGTTCATAAAGGCTTGCCATGTCCAAACAAACAGGCTCCCTGGGTGTTATTTTCTCAGTGCCTCTCAAAGGCTGAGGAGATGGGGGTTTGGTACAGGGGGGCGTGGCAGTACGGAGTGACACGGCGATCTCACCTCTCCAGAGAGTGCGTCTGCCACTCCTGCAGCAGCAGGTCCAGGAACTCATAACAGCGCCTGAGAGCAGAGAGACAGCCTCAGTACAGATAGACAGTTTCAGGACAGACAGACAGCCCAGGACAGACAGACACCCCAGGACGGACAGACAACAAGAGGACAGACAGACAGCCTCAGTACAGATAGACAGTTTCAGGACAGACAGACAGCCGCAGGACAGACAGACAGCCCAGGACAGACAGACAGTCCAGGACAGACAGACAGCCCAGGACGGACAGACAACAAGAGGACAGACAGAGAGCCTCAGTACAGACACACAACCTCACGACTGACAGGCAGCCTCAGGATGGACAGACAGACAGCCTCAGTACATACGCTTCACAGACCAAACAATAGCACCCAACCACCTCATAGAAGATCAAAAATGAACACAAAAGCACCAAACAGTCACATTAAGTGACTTTACCTTCTGACCGCCACGGATTTGGAGGTGCAGTTGCTGGTCATGATGGGGATCAGGCGTGGGTAGTGTGTGTGCTGGCGGGGAGAGAGGGGGGTTGTTACAGAACTGCCCAACACAGGGTTAACCACAGAGACACCAGTGCATGAAAGGACTGTGTCAACTCAGCAAACAGACAGGCAACCCTGCACAGAAAAATGCTAACAGACCGCTACAGTGATATCAGATTATGAATACAATATCATTTCATTCATCTCCTTCAGGGAGCCGTGTGCAGCCCAGACATTCACGACATCACTGAGCATCCGCTAAAAACACAGTAGGTCGTCTTTTAGAAAGTGTCACCAAAAACACGCTCCACACCCCTTTATTGTAACCGTGAGTCTAACACAGGCTCTGGGACATCAACAACAGAAGAAAACCTGTTGAAAGATGCAGACCAGGGCGTTTCGGAACGCGAGGGGTGCTAACGTTGCGCCCGCGCTCTCCGCGGGACGCTCCTCACCCGTATGATGAGGCGGATGGCGGCCATCCCGGACGTGGCCATGATCTTGGCGCTGTTGGGCACCAGGTTGAGGAGCGTGGGCATGATGTTCTCCGCGCCGTGGTCGAACCGGATCCCCAGGACCGAGGACAAGTGGCTGCAGCAAAAAAAAGACAAACGTTCTGAATAAATCTCTGACGTCGGCAAACCCGCCGTCGGGCCGCCGGCCAGCTTCGGCATTTCCCGCGCGCGAAGCCGTCGGCCCGCCGGAGCGACCCCCCCCGTAAAAACGGCGACGTTAGCGTCCGTCAGCGGGCCGCCCTTTTACGACCGCCGCCGCGCTCGGCGCGCAGTTCCGCCTCGTTAAGCCTTCGTTGCGGTCGCGTGAGCTGAAATTAACGACTCCGGGCTCCATTCGGGATCGCCTCGTTAGACCAGGCCAGGGGAAGATTACTTTGTTAATGAGGAATCCCCCCCCCCTTATAGGCCTTCTGCAAATGTGAACTGCGCTCATGCAAGATTAGAGCATTACCCTGTATCAAGCCACAGAAAGTATTCAATTATTTCAAGAAAAAGGCACTACTAATGAGCTTGACTCAGGGATGTGTGTCTTTAAGCTAGCTCACCTTTCCCTCAGAAACCGCGTAAGACATTCCACAGGTCTTTCTCCAGCGATGACAGCTTAAGTGCCAACAGTAAAAGCCTATCTTGCTGAAGCGCGCTCAGATAAAAACATGATAGCTTGTCTTCAGAATGCAAAGAATGTATAGCCCAGATGTTAGCTTGGCCTTGGCTAGCCCTGAGGTTTCTGCTGAATACGATGAACGTGACAAGCAAGGCTGTGCCGTTTAGTTAGCTGTACATTTGTACCAGTGTTTCTGGGTGTGGGCAGGCAGGTAGCCTAAGCTGCTGTGAATAAACCTCGACTCAATAAACACAACTCAATTAGCTGTTAGAATCTGCATCTCGGTCATTCACCGTTTAGGCTGGTGACACCAATGAGGACTGTGAAGTTGTTTTACACATCGCTGACTCCGCTGAGCTAACCCCAGCGTTACGCAGGCGAGCAGGCGGCGGGTGAAACGGAGCGTTCCCTGCATGGCCCCGCCCAGCTTACCCGAGCGTGATGCAGGCCTCCCGCACCACCTGCGAGCGCAGGTCCTTGGCCGAGAGCTTCAAGGAGGCCTCCAGGAGGCGCAGCTGCTGGAAGAAGCCCTCGAACTCCACCGCTCCCCCCAGGAGGAGAGACCGCACCTTCTTCAGCTGGGGGCCAAAGCAAACCAAGCCGATCGGATTAGTCCTTCTAATGCAAACCAATCAAATCAGTCTGTCGACTGCAAAACAATCAAATCAGTCCATCTGATGCAAAACAATCAAACCAGTCGATTCGCTGAAAACCAATCAAATCAGTCCGTCTGATTCCAAACCAATCAAATCAGTCCATCTGATTCCAAACCAATCAGATTAGTCCATCTGATCCCAAACCAATCATATCAGTCAGCCTGATTCCAAACCAATCAAATCAGTCCATCTGACACTAACTGGCCTGTACAAGATCTTCTTAAATCAGTCCACATGGTTGCATTAATGACATTACCAAAGGTTTCCCACAATGCACCGAAAGTGCAGGACCAGAGGGGAAATGGCGGCCCTGGTTCTTACCGCAACGATTCTGTGCTCCCAGTCGTGTTTGTCGTCAGACAGAACCTCACGGACCTTGCTCATGGCGTCCTCCAGCTCCCTGTTTGAGTAAATCTGGGGGGGGGGGGGGATAATGTCACAGTCATAAACATGGATGAAAGCTAGACAGCAGTAGATCAGCATTGGGGGGGGAAAGGGGGGAATACCTGTAGTGTGGGCACATCTTCAAAGGCGCGGATGAAGTCTTCCTCGTCCACCGCCCCTGCACTTGCGCCTTCTTTCCCTATGGGGGCAGCAGAGAGCACCAAGCGCACAGACATCAGTGGAGCAGTTCACTTGTACATACACAGCAACAACATCCAAGCATTCAAACACATTTCTACACCGCCACTTTTACTGCGAAAAAACATTAACTGTGGTTGGAAGGGATGATACCAAAAACTACAGATACAATTTAGCTGGCAATGACAGAGCAAGACTGGAAACAACACATATATGGACAGTCTCCACGAACATCCTTATGGGTCTTCTGTCACACTCCGTAAAAGAAAAATGGATTTCATTTACATGTATTAATACACCTCATGTATGTCAGCGAGGAATTGTGGGGTTTGTAGGAGATGGTGATGGGGAGTTGGGAGCGGGGTGGGGTTAGAGGGGTGCACACACTAAATGTGTTGGGGTCAGGAAGTGCCTTGATAGATAACAACGGTAAAAAAAGAAACTAAAGGACATGTAAAGCCAGTACATTTATACCATAGTACAGATTTATAAACACAGGGTCAACTGCAGTGTGTTCAGCTAAACCTCAGGTTTAAACCTCCAGACCACAGAACAACTGGAGTAGCTAACACTCATTCCACAGCTTTGAGTAGCTGTTCCAGTTGTAATGCAGTTATGTGGTCTTCTGATTTAAACCAGAGGTTCAAACTCCAGCTGAACACACTGCAGTGGACCCATAGTCATAGGGGTAGAGAGAGGGTGTGTGAACGTGATTCTTTTTCGGATGGGGCGGGGGGGGTAGCTGCGCTCACCTGTCCCCTTGGGCGCCGCCGTGCCGGGCCGGCGTATGGAGCCCATGCTCACCACCTTCCGGCCGCTTGCCGGGGCCGACTTGGAGGAAGAGGACCGGCCCCCGTCCACGGAGTCCTCGTCGTCGAAGTTCTTCTCTGCGGGAGAGCGTACGAGCACGTTAGCAACAGCACGCAGACGAGCACGTTAGCAACAGCACGCAGACGAGCACGTTAGCAACAGCACGCAGACGAGCACGTTAGCAACGGCACGCGGACGAGCACGGCGCTCTCTAAGGCCGGTCGCCATTGGTCGGGAATCTCCACGGCCGTGCGTGCGAGCGAGCAGCGATCCGCAACGGGACGGCGGCCCACGTAATCCGGATTTTCCTCGGAGCGTTTCGCAAATCCGAGCCGCTCCCGCCCGGATCGGAGTTCTGCCGTCACTCTCCGCGACACGTGAAAAGAAAAAGGAATGTCTTCGGAAGGAGAGACGCGACAGAGAGAGAGAGAGAGAGAGAGAGGGATTTTATGCTTTTCGCCTCCATGACCTCTGGCTACGAAAATACGAAGCATGCGTTTAAATGCACTTCCAGCAGCATTCAAAGAGAAACATGAATTACATTTCTGGAAAAAACCGACGAATAATGTTTCTAAGAAGCTATAAATAAGCTCTTTTAAACATGACTTTCTTTCATATTCCCCAAATTGGAAAACTGGTTAAAATGGCTAAAATAGCCTCATCATCAGCATTTCCTGTTTGTTAAATAAGTACCTCCCTCTGTTTTTGCTAATGACAGAGCAGCGGGGGTCAGAGTTCAAACCGATAGGAAATTCCGTCCCCTCCTGGGGAGGCGCCGCCGCGCGAACGAGCGTTCACGACGCCGAGCAGGACACCGGGGACACAGAAACGCGCCGTGGCAGCGGCCAATGAGCATGAATTATTCAGAGAGGATCCAGACGCCGCGTGCCGTCCGTCTGCGCCGCTCGGCGGACACGCCCTCCTCCTGTCCGCGGCAACGGCGCGGCGAAGCCACAAAGCCGCGACAGGAGGCTACGGAGCGGCGCTGAGCGCCCCGGAGAGAAAGCGCTCCTCCGCGCGACCCGCTAACGGCGCGCCGCCGCAAACCTTTTGTTCCCGTTCAGAGCGCCCGGGCGCGTCTCCACAGACGCCAGTCAGACCCGCCACAGTCCCCCGCTCGAATCTCAGATCCAGACTCCAGCGGCCAGCCCCGCGGGCCCCGATAGAGTGACGCTTACGATTCGCGGCACGCCGGCGACCTCTCCCCCCCCCCTCCAAACCCCCCTCAAACCCCCCCGTCAGCACGGCGGCTCCTCTTACGGGCGCAGATGCGCTTGCAGACCAGCTTCCTCAGCATGCTGTCGGCTCTCAGCACCATACTCATCCTCGGCGGCGTCTCCGCGAGGGGTGGGGGGGGTCCCGCTCGTCCGCTCAGCCGCGACTCATCCCTCGCTCCCTCCCTCCCTTCCGTCAGCCCTCTCCGTCGCTCCGTGTGTGTGTGCGTGTGTGTGTGTGTCAGAGAGACAACGGGAGCAGAGCTCTCTGCCCACCCAGCGCTTCAGCACACAGGGTCCCTACGGTTCAGCCCTTTTTCTCTCTCCGTCAACCGGGAGGGCGAGCGACCAATCAGCCGCGCGCGTCCGACGGAGACCGGGGGGGAGGGGGGGGAGGTTTTACCGGGAAGCCCCTGCCCCCCGAAGGCGGGACCGGACCCGAGGGAGCGTGGCCTCGGCCGTCCCACGGCAGACGCTTTCTGTCACCGCTAACCTTTAATACCGCGGCTTCTCCAGAGCAGGAGGGGCGGGGAAGCCTTTCACAATGGCGTGACTGAGGAGCACGTTTCACCGGAGATTTGTGCCGCCGCAGGAAACGGATTTGAGGGGCTGAGGGAGACTGATCAGGGAGCCGAGTAACGAACACGGGGGGGGGGTGGGGGGGGTTAGGGCACGGAGCGGAGTGGGGGGCGGGGAGGGGAGGGGAGCAGTATCCAGACACACAGCGGGTTTTCACAGCTGAGATAATGTGACAACAAACATTCGGCAACTGCGCGCATCCTGAAGAACGAGACCAGACAGCGCATCTGAGTGATGTGCTACCGCCCAACCAAATTCAACCAGAGTGCCTTTCCACGATCAAACGCTCGGCACACATACCGCCAAACTGTACACACACGCACACGCAGCTGCACGCCACGCGCACCACGCACGCACGACACGCACGCACGCACCGCACAACCGCACCACACACACACACACGACACACAACACACACACACACACACACACCACACACACACACACACACACACCACGCACACGCACACGCACACACGCACGCGCACACACGCACACACGCACACACACACACACACACACACACAGACACAGACACACACAAACACACACGCTTTTTATTTAATCGCCGTGAGTGTCGACGGCCAGCGTTTACTGCCCCCTTGCCACTCTCCTACCGATGCATGATGGGTAATTTATGGCGCTCCATATAACAAAGAGGAAGCGCTGCCGTCCGGCAACGTCAAAACACAAACAACTGCGCAGTCTCTCGGCCTCCGAACAACACAATCGCATTCACCGGGCCGTCGCCATTTTAAAAAATAAAACATTCTCAATGGGTGCAAGACCCCAGAAATCACAGAGTTCTACAAATCAGCTGAGAAGCATATGCAAGACTGAGGACAGTCCCTTTATTTGACCCATTAAAGTGTAAGATCACTAATATGAAATTAGAATGTTCTTAACTGAACATTCTAATGCTGATGTAACAACCACTACAAGTGATTGAAAGTAATGACATTCTAGAACACTGACTGAATTTTGAAAAAAACATTCCAGAAAACCTACTCTTCAAAAGCTTTAAACTATCAATCCAATACCAAACTTATTATCCTATATTAAAGTTACAGCTGTCAGCTGTGACAGGGGAAGTAAGGCTTTGCAAAACCTACAAGGGGAGGAGCTATCAGCTACAAATCACTCATTTGAACCAATCAGAGCTTCCACGTGGAGAGAAAAATACTTTTCATTGGCTATAATCATCAGTGATCATCAGTGAGTCAAACTAAAGTGCAAACAACACACTGTGAAGTGGTACATATTAGAATGCAACAGCTCAAAACAACCCTTCGACATGAAATATTCATTAACATAACTAATAAAATAATCATATTTGAACGCACCTTGGGGACAGACTACAGGAAATACACAATTTGTAATCCGATCTAATCTCACGGGTGATGAAACGAGATCGTATTAATTTCAGGACAAACAAATATAAACCAATCCATTTAAATCACAATCACACTTAGCGTAGCCGTGAAAATCGACTGGCGCAATAAACCCATCTGCTGCACGGGGGCTAATGGCTGTAATGGTCTCTATTTAAATATCATGCAATTGATTCATGGGCTAGAAAAAGAGGGGGATCTGATCGCGATCGCTGCGTTCCAGCAGCTACGCCGAAGCCATTAAGTCGCAAGTGAAGCGAGACGCCTGGCCTTAGCATTCCGCGCACCGGCGGCCGTAAATCTGCAGAACTGAGTCCGTGTCTGTCTGGAGCACCCGGGGAAAGACTGAGAGGCTCAGGCTAACGCTCGCAAACGGAACCAAAAGTGCTCAGAGGGGTGCAGGCGCACTCGAAACTGAAAGTGTGTGTGTGTGTGTGTGCGTGCGCGTGTGTATACATGCACGTGCGCATTTTGTTTGCAAAGGAGTTGTAACAATATCAGTTTTTCTCCTCCAAGCTGATTTGTCACATGTAGTCCGGCCTTTACAATACAAGACTGCAGTAGCAATACTTCCGCAAAACCCAGATTAAGCAAAGGCACAGTGACATGTTCTTAAAGATAACCTACTATAAAAACGCATAGTTAATATGAGAAGTGTAGAACTATCCTGAATTTTTATTTTTTATATGAATCCAATTTTTACACTCAGCAGTTAAACCTTGAGTGTATAGCTGCTGAGCCAGTGTGATGTACACACTACTCCCTCTGTTGGTAGATATTACACACTGCACCAGGAAGCTGCCTGAAGTCCCTCAGGCAGGCGAGGAAGCGCAGTTCTTTTAGCTCCCACAGATGCAATTAGCAACTACCATCATTCTCATAACACTGTCAGACACAATTAACATAGTTATAACAGTGTTAGAACCAATTAGTTACATTCTTCTAAGACCATCAGACAATTACCATCAATGTTATAACAGGGTCAGACACAATTAGCATGGTTCTGAACACCATCAGACACAATTAGCATTATTCTTACAACACCATCAGACACCATCAGCATCAATGTTATAACACCGACAGATACAATTACAATCAATCTTATAACACTGTCATCTCTGAAACAACCAGTGGAAAAAATTCACAAAAGCAGAATGACGAACAACTGACAGCTATTACACCTGAATTTAAATGACCAGACCACGATCAACCTGGTGTGTGTGTGTGTGTATGTGTGTGTGTGTGTGTGTGTGTGTGCGCCTGCACATACACGTGTATGTGCATAAGGTTTTCAAAGTCTAGAAAAACTGCATTTTTATAATGACTGAACACCTGATGTGAATGAATTATCTATAGCACATAACTTGAAATCTGGCATCGGTCCAAGACAGAGAAACATTAGCTACAGTACAAACTTGGCTTCTGTATAAACTTAGCTTCAATATTTAATTTTCTTTAAAGTGCAACTCGCTTTTTGCCTTGTTCTTAAACTCCCAATGTCTGTGGTACTGACGGGGTTAACAGACAAGCAGCAGCTGTAATACCGGCAGGGTTAAGAGACACTCATTGGCTGTGGTACTGACAGGGTTAACTGACACATTACACTCAGGCTCGGTCTCTCTCATTACTGTGGACAAGCTGGAGGCCATAACCTCTGCAAACTGCCTGAAGTGACAGACAAGCGAACAGGCAGTCAGTGTGAAAGAGCAGGGGAGAGGGGGGTGAAAGGGGAGAGGGGAGAGAGAGGGAAAGGACAGGGAAAGAGGGTGGGGCGTGACAGGGGAAGGAGGAACTGTAAAGGATTTGCTGGAGAATGAGAACGTGAGGCCTGTAAACGTGATCATCCGTGGAATTTCAAATCAGCCAATCCCTGACCTCTCACTACACAGTCCAGCAAAAAAAAGAACATTAGTTAGCTGGAAAACAAAACACTAAAACAAGCTGAGAAAAAAAAGACTATGTTTCCATAGCAACTGTTCAGCAGGAGGGGCTTGGTGCTCTGGAACAGCCCCTTAGGATCTTGCCCACTGCGGAACTCCTGCGGTGCAACTCCTATGCCATTTCCCAGAATGCCTCGGCTGGTGCCTTCGCTGCGCCCAGCCCGTCCGTGTGGGAGTTCACCGTTTGGTTTCTTCCCACCAGGAGCTCATGTTATTAATGACAGGTCTGGTTCAAAGCGTAGAGAAATGACTGTGCAAAAAAAGTAGCACTGGGGGGAGGAGCTTCTGCAGAGGCATGACGTCATCGATGACCTCACAGAGGAACACGTCTGCGGTTCACGTCATCGGCTGGCTCCATGGGACCAGCGTCAGCCAGTGAGGTTCATCCATCACCGTCCGCTATGGACTGCTTAGGAGCACGGTCGCCGCCTGGCAAGCCTTCTGCCTTCAGTGAGGGGGTGTGGTTCAGTGTATCACACAGACACACTGACCAATCACAACTCATCAGGCAGTTCCCTGACCTTTGAAGTGTTCACGTTCTCCGTTTCATAAACTCTGAGCCAACGCAACGTATTATTTTTCAAATTCCGGAACAGATTGAAAAAAGGCTTCAATGGTTTAAGACGTATTACCGAATCTGTCCCCTAGGTGGAACCCTTCTGTGGGAAGAGGCCAATGCTTTGCAGTCTCGCGATCGATCTGAACATGGCATCGCTCATAATCCCTGAGCTGCAGACAGACGTTCAGCTCACACCTCACAGCCAGAAAAAGAGTCAGAGGGGAATCACGACACCCCGGCGCTTGTCGGAGACAGGCACCCCGCGCCAGGCGGCCATCTTTCTTTCTCAACAGCCGGCTCGAGTATTTTTTTGGCGCTCTCGCGGCTCGCGCCCAAATTTTCAGACGCTCGGCCTGTTCCAGCGCCGGCAGGCTGGCGGGTTTTAACGCTTCAGGAGCGCTCGAATTCCGCCAGGAACGCAGCCGCTGTTGTCGCGGGACGCGGTCGATGAACATATTTCAGCAGCGTTAAACTGTCGCGACCGTAACGGATCGGTGGTAAAGCCGCAACGCAGATAAATCTGCGCAGATTGTAAAATCGTTACATTTTAACGGCCAACGTCAATGATCCCCAACAACGGTTTCCGCATCCATGGCTTCTGTGAAAAATGATAAACGGATGACCTCACGACAACCTTCAGCAGATATATACCAGGTAACCTTTGAATTCATTATACATCGTCAGAAAAATAATCCATAAGCATTTGAAGCTTTGATTAGAGCCGTCCTGCCTAGACACAGATTAACTTCACAGCTCACAGCTCTAAAATCTACCTAGAAAAAGCAGATTGTTCTCAGGGACAAGCTTACCAACCAAAACAGATACACTAGGACATATCAAGGGATGACATCACTTCTGTTGACTTCTTGGCATACTTCCTCTGGCTGCCCAGTTTAACCAACTGCCTTCCCTGTATGGTTCCCTGGACAACAACAATCTATTTTCTCTCCAGAAATACAGCACTAATCTGGCTGAGGTTCTCCAGTCTCCTGGAATGTTGGGATCTGTCAAATCTCTGATTCGCTGAGAGTCCTGATGGATTCTCCTCACTTTTCTCAGGCCCCTCCCACTTGGGTGCATTTATAGGCAACATGCTCTGCCTGTGCCTCCAAACCCTTGCCCAAAATTTCCACCTACCGAGGCCCTTACAAAAGTAACAACACAGAAAAAAGGATACCAGCATTCCCGAATGGCTGGGTTACTAAGGAAGGTTTGGTAAACACAAGCTCCAGCAAGTTCAACAACCGCAAAACTGCACATCTGAAAACAAGCCTGAAATTATCCGCCTTAACATGAGAGGCCGGGCTTTATTTTCAGAGGAAACACTTTTCCGTCATGGTGGGGGGTGCGTTATGCTCGCTTATTAAGGTTTCACTCTGTTTCTAGGCAGACGTATGCAAGCTCAGTCATTCAACTTCTTAGGAAAGTCTGTCACTGTGCAAGGAGCAGCACAGGCTAGAGTTACATTTTCAACAAAACCTGATAATCCTCCATTACAACCAAGAGTCCTTATGGCCCTGTTGATATAAACGCATCGGCTCAACTTCATATTTACAGTTAAAGAAAAATTATAGGAGTCAACAGGAACTGCTGCTTGTCAAGTCAAGTCAAGTCAAGTTTATTTATAAAGCACATTTTAAAACATCAGAAGTTGTCCAACGTGCTGTACAATGAATTGAAACAATTTAGTGCCTTTGTTGGAATGTTGCTAGGCATTAAATGCACAAATCTGTTCCTCTGACCATTTGGCACTTAATCAAAAACGAAAAATGAGGTTCTAGGCTACAATACTGGTCCAACAGTCTTTTAAATTTCATAACTGTGGGGGCAAATGATGAACTATCGGTGGTTTTTTTCCTTCAGTGCTTTGGAATAAGCGCTGTAAGTAGTAGTAGCACAAATGGAGGGAGATGCAGCCTGAACATAAACAGGAGCGCACCCACGGGTGTGAAACAGAGGCCGCTGAGCCGTGTCTCCGGGAAGAGCGTCAGCAGTTTCAGGCAGCGCGCTTAAAACTCCCACGATCCCTTTAGTGAGTGCAGCCATTCCGCCTCCTTTAGCACCGCGCGGCCCATTAACCTCCTGACGCAAGGGGCCGGACGCTCTGCCGCCGCTCCACGCGGCTGCTCACGACTCCGGAGTAAAAACCCGCAACCTCCTTCGGGAGCGAAAGCTGCTGCGATGCCCGAACCCCCCCCAGCCTTGGCCGTGACCGTTACCGAAATAGCACTCACCTCAGGACAGGCGTAAATAACGGGTTCTCCGGAGTGAAGCGCAGAGGCATAAACAACGTGTTCTCCAGGGCGGAGCGGAGGCGCTTGGAACGCTCTCCTGTTATGTCTAGCCCGAGACGCCACTATTATGAGTGATGACATCTAAGTGAACTACCACCCCCCCCCCACTCCTCCTCCCCCCCAACCGACAGAGAACCACCCAAGAAAAATGAACTGATATAAACATGTGGATCCGGGGGGTGAGTTTGGCAGAGTCTCCCGTGTGGGATCCCTTACAATGACTGGAAGGACAGACGGGCAGTATGAAAGCAGAGAATGCAGTTTAATAAAGACGGAATGAAAGGGAGCCTTTGTATTCTTTTATTATTACAAGAAAATAATAATGATAAAAATTGCAGAAATTTGATGATACAGACACCGGACGTCTTACGTAATTTGGTTCTGTGCTCTTGTGGGAGGAAATCTGAGGTTGAGGATCAGGTTGCCCCCCCCCCCCCCCCCAAACCTCCCCACCCGTCCTCAGAAACACTACCGTTCTCTGTTCCACGCATGGCTGCTGCTCGCTGCTACGCTAAGCGAAGTTACGTAAAGCTAAGATATGCTAAGCTACGCTAAGCCTTTTGCAGAAAGACAGGAGAACCATATACACTGGGGTTTCGGTCGGAGTCGAACAGGAGACGGATATATGACCTTAAACCTGGCTGTACGTCTGCCCCACACGTGACCGCAATGCGTCTCGCGCATAACACCAAGCAACGCTGGGAAAATTCCAGTGTCATATCTGCAGAGCCAGTGAGGACGGCCCTGGGGGGGGTGGGGGGGTGGAAAGGACTGTGACACCTCCTTGGTTAATCACTGTCCATATACACACAGCTGAAGCTGTGGCTTTTGCACAAAGTCTGTTCAAAGAGGAGCTCTGTTAAGGAACAGTGAAGGAATCTCGCAGCGTTTTGACCCCTCTGATGACTGGAGTGGTCTGGCCCTCAGGGGGCTGCACATGCTGCTGCCCCCCCCAGACCCCCCCAGACCACCCCCCTGCTCATCAGCTCCTCTTTCATCTACCCTGACTCCTCCACAGACCACAGCCAAAGAGAAAATGAGAGCTTCAGAGCATCTACTGATCCCAGCTCACCCTTACACTGCACATGTGTGCCAGCTGTGTGCGTGTGTATGTGTGTGGGTGTGTTGTGTTTGGTGTGTGTGTGCGTTGGTGTTTTGTATGTCTGTGTGTTTTACATGTGTGTGCGTTTTTGTATGTCTGCATGTGTGTGTGTGTTTTGTATCTCCGCCAGAGTGTGTGTGTGTGTGTGTGTGTGTGTGTGTGTGTGTGTGTGAGCAGGGGCGTGTGTGTGTGTGTGCGTGGAAACTGTTCAGACACAGGAATGTCACCTCCACCTTCTGTTATTACAGCGCATTAAATTACTCTGAAAAGATCCGATTCAGTTCAAAAGTTGCCAAGCTGTTTCCCTTAACACTTCTGGCAGTGGCCAACGCACGGCTCCTCTTTATTCTCAGCTGTTTAAATGGAAAACAACGCAGAGGGAAATCACACACTGTACCTTTCACACAGCAAGAGCCACGAAACCGTTTAAAAATATGTGAAACAGAAGGCTCTGTGTTCGGTGCTCAGACTACACCACTCAAAAAAATACCATGAAGACCTTGAAAGAAGTTCATAATATTGTGACTTTTTTTATCCAGAACCATATTTTGATAAGGACTAGTAATGGACAGTCTATAACTGCATGGTTGGTTGGTTATGGCATCACACAGCTGTCAGTCTTTCATCATCACCATGGTGAAGGGGTGGAGTCTGGGGAACCCCGACCCCGCCTCTACTCTGTCGTGAACTGCAGACCGTGTGATGTGCGTACATGGTCATTCCCCACCCTGAGATTAATGAACCAGAGAGACCATGGGTAAGGCAGGGCGTTTTCACAGGAGTCTACAGCAGAGAGAGAGAACGGAGGCCTACACTACAATTAGACATCATTCTCACACCACTTCTTCAGTCTGTTTTTAAAACAGCGAAAGCAGTGAAAGGCAACGTCTGACCGAGGGAGCCTTCCCTTCCTGCACTGGGAAAGTGAGAAACGCACAGAGGAGGGGGAGGGGGGGAGGGGCGGGACTCGCCATCGTCTTCGCTAAACTGCTGACGTGGGGGGGCTCTGAATCGGGCTGTGTGTTTTCGGGCAGCGGCGGCGTGGGCTGAGGAATGCTGGGAGCGCGAGAGGAGGAGAGTGGATCCCACTCGCGCGGCTATACCCGGCATGCGCGGATCGCCAGGCAACGGAATTTGCAGAAACAGGGTGGCTCCACCCGGCAACAGTACGCAAAGAAACCGCTTCAAAAGAAGGGCCCATCCAGGCTTTGCTCTGCACCAGGCAGAATGGCTCTGCGGATACCACATCATGTACACAGCGAGCGCGTCACAGCAACGCATACTGTAAGCTGGTTGGTGCTCAGCTGTGTAACAGTGGCAACCAGCTTTAAGGCATGATAATTGGGTAATAGTTTGATTTAAGGTATGTTAATTGGGTAGTAGTTTTGTTCGTTGTGTGCCGATTGGGTAATAGTTCGGTTTAATGGGTGTTATCTGGGCAGTAGTTTTGTTTGATGTGTGCTGATTGGATAATAGTTTGGCTTAAAGCATGCTGATTGGGTTGGAAGCTTGATCTCCAGGGATTTGGCAACCCTAAAAGGCTCCAGGTCCTGTAGGTAACATGGGAGAAGGACCACTCACAGTCCAATTGAGCGGCCGCAGAGAAGACAAACGTTCATTAGGCCTGTACCCTCTCCAGCCCGTCCCAGAACATCAGCACAAAATGGGGCCGGATGAGGGGAAATGACACAGAGTTCATCGAATCCTGTTTTCCTTTCCACACCCGCATGCAGGTGTCTGCAGAACAGAGGCCTCTGGGACACGGAGCCGGCAGGCTGGGGGACAGGACTCACCTGCTACAGTGCCCCCCACCCCGCCCCTTCCTAAAACTACCTGAGGCAGGGACGCCCTGCTAAAACAGGGGGGGGGGGTTACAGTACAGGTCCTGGAGCTCTGAAACCCACAAAAACTACCAAACTCTGTGCTTAATGCGTGTGAGCAGTCGCTCCCTTTACATGATTACATTACAGGCATTTAGCAGACGCTCTTATCCAGACTTTTACATAGCATTTTATTTTACATTGTATCCATTTATACAGCTGGATATATACTGAAGCAATGCAGGTTAAGTACCTTGCTCAAGGGTACAACGGCAGTGTCCTTACCCGGGAATCGAACCTGCGGCCTTTCGGTTACAAGCCCAGTTCCTTACCCACTGTGCTACACTCCGTCCTCCGCTCCCTAAAGTGAACCGGATGACCTGGTCCTTCTGCCTCACAAGACGAGCCTGTTTGTTTGAACAGGCCTGTGAACCGTGCGGAGAGCAGCCCCGCTGGACCGTGAACACCTTTCCTCTCTCTACTAAACCGCGCGACCGTGAATCCTCCAGACCTGGAGATCAAAAAACAACCCCAGATTGGAAGCACTTATCGGCGCGTGATCAGCGTAAACACGCGCGTGCTGCTCGTTTCTGTTTGCTCTTCCCCTGACCAGACCGCTCCGGCCGAGGTGTGTGTGTGTGTGTGTGTGTGTGTGTGTGTGTGTGTGTGTGTGTATCCTCACGCGCTGGGGGGCACGGCCGTTAAGGGCCCAGAACAGGACAGACCTGTTACCCCCCCCCAGACTTCCGGGGTGACTTACACGCCCCTGACAAACAGCTGTGAGGGCTCATCTGCTCTCTGTCAGCATCGCCCATTCACACAGCCTAGCGGTTGTATAACGTTATTAACCCAGAATTATTAATGCTCATATAGCCGGTAAGGGGGCAGAACACCGAACAAATTAAATAATGAAATGGATTCCCTGCTTTGTGACCATGGCAACTAGCCCCCCCAGCTGTGCAGTATCACCTGACTGACTCTCTGCAGTGAAGAAGAGGAAGGGATTACACCGGGAGCTTTTTAAACTGGCGCGGTGCCCCGTGCCCACCCACGGCCGTCCCGTCACACAATCGGCAGCACCGCGAGGACGGGGGGGTACGGGCTCGCAATTACCCGTCGCCACGGGACGCACATGGAGCAGAACGTTCCGGCAGGTCCGGCCCACAAGCCCCTCTCTGTCCGAGAGCTCTTTTTTTTTTTTTTTTTTACCAGCCCCCAAACACTCACACCCCGTGCACCTCTATCCATCACCACGGTGACGGGGGACTCAGCACCCCTCCCAACCCTCCGCGATGTTCACATGCCAATGCTGAGCTTACATAACAGGCTGTTCCCGCACGCACAGCACTGATCCCTGCAGTAAACATGTAAACAAAATGGCAGCCCAGAAAGTGATCACCCTTTTTTTCCCCCTCTTAACATGGTTTCCACAGGCACCCCGTCATTTGCACAGGATATATAAATCTAACACCGATTCATAAGTTGGCTGTGTTTTCCCTACAACCCACACAGCTGCCATGCAAATTGGCCCCCTGTCACGTGATCACCATCTCGGATTTGATTTCTCATTTCCATTTGACAGGAATCTGTCAGAGGCTGGAAATCTGGCTGGTAATCTGTCAGCCTCTAATTTTCCATTTTTGCACGATGCGAAAGCTCGAGCGAAAAGCGGTGCGTGTGAGCAGCGACAGGTTTTCAGATCGCCGGCGTGATGTAACGTGGTCTCAGAGGAGGACCGGATGGATGGATATTTCTTTAAAACGCAATAAAGCTCTCCGGCAGTTATGCAACTGCGTCACACGGAGCTTAGCGACAGGCGCTGCGGCAGCGTGACTTCCTGTGCGGAGGACCGCGACGAGCGACAGAAGGCGTTCAGGTTTCGGGAGTGTTTAGGTCACGGCCACAGGACTCGACGTGCGAAGAGTTCCGGCAATTTCTGCCGAATTTCTGCCCGTTTCATCATCGTCTTCCACCCTACACATGTCCAAATGACAGGCCAAATGTAGGAGGACTTGCGGAAACTGTACTGACAGGGGTAACCTGCTGTATCAGGTATACAGCAACAGCAAACCCACCATTCCACTGACACATGACACAGCACTTCCAATATGGACTTCGGGCTGATGGGAACAGGGATATTAATAGCCAGGGGACATGCGAAGTACCAGTTATTCTGAGACCTTTTCATAATTTTGAATACACGGAAAGTGACAAGGGAGCCTTAGATGCACGCAGCTGCAGAACTCTTAGATAATATGAGTTTGTGCGCAAATTGCCAACAAAAAAAACCCCACAAACAGACCATTTTCTACAGATTAACAAACCTGGGACAACAACGTACATGGAAAAGAACATCTTGTGAATGCGTTCAATTCCTACATACACGGCTCATTCAGATCCCACGTAATTCAGGAGAACAAGAACCTATTTTATCCGGAGTGAACGAGAGCCAAGACAACGCTATGGAAACCGCCGTAGGAGAGCCATGCAACAGCGGTCACAACGACGCAACAATCGGGCAGCTGTGCTTCCTTTCTCCGCCGCACAGAACCCCGCTTTGGTCCATTTACATGCGGTGCTGAATGGTCCAGTTTGTTTGATTTAATATAGATAGTTTTTCAATAACACCGCAAACAAATAGGCTGACAAGAATTTATTCAAGTTAAACGCACGAAGCGAGCTGGTAGTGGGCGTGTCGTACCGACCGAGACAAAGCTAATGAAGTTGCCCTACTGTGGAAATCAAAAAGCGCTATTGCAACAGTTGAAGCGAAGCCGAGGTTAAAAAAAAAAAAAAAAAAAATTTTATTAAAAAAAAACCGCGTCCCGTTTCAGTGTTAGGATAACGACAGTGGCTGTCCATGTCCGGGGCCCACAGACAGCACGAGGAACAACGCGAGCAGTTTTCCGCGAGAGTGCACAGAAAGTAAACAACAACAAACCGCCGAGCCTTTTCGTCAGTAAACCGAATCGCCCCGAATAACCGCCACTCTCGCGGAAGAGGCTTTATCCTTCCAGTACTGACAGAAAAGGACCAAACGCATTGCTTACACAGCAAAAGAGCTCAACTTCTGAAACAGGACACAGGACGGATTACCAGTCCGTGGGAATGAGATTTCTCCCAGTCAGCTGAGTGTACCCAAGCATGTAATCCCATATTTTATCCCTCATTGAAAAAATGATTCCTTCAGTTGATGAATGAGCAGTCGATAGCACATAATGCATCCCATTAACTATAAACAGAACATAAACACACATTAGAAAGGGTGATATACACCCCACCATTACAGGTATGTCACTTTTTGTTTACCAAGACATTTAAAGCTCTGCCCTCTAAAAGCATAAAACTGAATTGAGGGCACACAGACACAAACACAATCCTGTCTCAGCTTTAAAATAGCACACAAAATTATTACTCCTAGCAGAAGGAATCAAAACGACCACTAAACTAGGGGCTAAGATGTTCAAGAAAATCCTCCTCTCTCCTTTAGTCACCTGCAAACGCCGCCCCCCCCCCCCCCCCCCTTGCGCATTCAATTCAGAGAGAACAAACATAATCACCCCCCCCCCCCATCCCCGGCGTTAATGTCCCTGACATTAATAAAGGCGCCCCATTAGTATCCATACCTTCACCGGTTGTCATAGCGCGAGCGTTCCTTCCACACGCACTAATCAGTGAGCGAGAGCAGTGAAAACATCTCTCAGTCTCTCAGCGCACTAACCACCACCCCCCCCCCCTTCCCAAACTCACTCACACTCCTCCTCCTCCTCCCCCCTCCCCCTTCCCCTCCGCTAGTCTTGTGACCGCACGGACGACAAACTTCCACCCAGTTCCAAAATAAGAGCTCGCTGCGTCTCCCCCCCTCAGAGCCCTCTCCTCCGCTCACCAGGTAACCCGCACCGGAGTTCGCCCCCCCCCACCCCCCCCCCTCCCCTCGCGCTCCTGCCCCGCGGAGGACGCCTCGTTTCGGGAGCCCCGGAGCGGAGAGAGAGAGAGCCTCTCTACCGGGACGCCGCGGTCCCGCCGTGCGTCAGGGTGACCTTTCCAGGCGAACGGGGAAAGAAGAAGGCCAATCTGACAACGGGATTTCCTGGAGACAGTCGCTGCCTCGGCTTGATAAATGCACACAGAAAGCTAGGGACTCTGCACAAGGGGAATTTCAGCCCCTGCATTCTTACTGGCAGTACTGCTCCTTCAGAGAAGTAACAGGATGTTCGCCTGCAACGTGAAATATGGAATATGTCCACAATAAGAGAGTAGTACTCTATTTATAGCCAGACTGCATTTGTATTTATTCACCTTTTCCTGCATCAGATTTTGTGTAGGAGGACGGGATAGGAGATCTATTCTCGTTCAATGTTCTCTCCCCGTCAGACTGACGCTGTGATAGTGAATCTACCTCAGCCCTGACGCTGCTCTCCAACTGTGAAATAGAATAAACACGCACCAGTTCAGCTCGCTGTTGTTAGAAATGGGTCATGTCTACTACAAATAAGAACACCACCACGGTGAGAAATTCACACGTTTTTAAACTGCCTACAACAGTGAGTCTACACAGAACAACATTCAGCAATATGGATGACACTTCACTGGATACAGAGAAGACTAATGAGACTTCACTCTGGCACAGACCACCACCCTAATGAGACTTCATTCTGACACAGGGCACCACCCTAATGAGACTTCATTCTGACACAGGGCACCACCCTAATGAGACTTCATTCTGACAGAGAGCAGCACCCAAATGAGACTTTATTCAGAGAGAGCACCACCCAAATGAGACTTCATTCTGATACAGAGCACCACCCTAATGAGACTTTACTCTGACACAGAGCACCATCCAAATGAGACTTCATCCTGACACAGAGCACCACCCTAATGAGACTTCACTCTGGCACAGACCACCACCCTAATGAGACTTCATCCTGACAGAGCAGCACCCAAATGAGACTTCATCCTGACAGAGAGCAGCACCCAAATGAGACTTTATTCAGACAGAGCACCACCCAAATGAGACTTCATTCTGACACAGAGCACCACCCTAATGAGACTTTACTCTGGCACAGAGCACCACCCTAATGAGACTTTACTCTGACACAGAGCAGCACCCAAATCAGGCTTCATTCTGACACAGAGCACCACCCTAATGAGACTACATTCTGAAACAGAGCACCACCCAAATCAGGCTTCATAATGACACAGAGCACATCCAGGACAAGTGTGAGGCAGGGTGCTCCACTAAATTTGGCTGACTGCATCTGACCACATACCCTTACTGTGGGGAAAGGGTGTGTCACATATAAATCCCATGAGCCTCTGCACTGCCTATAGGCCGGTACTTTTTAGGAAAGAGTTGGCTAATTCAAAAACATCCATCGGAGTGAAATGACAATGCAGAAAAATAAGCTAAGAATGAAAGTGGATGTAATCTAAGCAAAAAATCACTAAAATGGGAGATTAGCGCTGTTGCAGCCTAATCAACGCTGCAATCCAGCTGTAGGCCGCAAGTAATGCACAATTCAAATGAAGCATTCCTTGGAGGGACATACCAGTTTTCAAGTGCCAAAGTATGTGCATTCAACAAGGGTTAAAAACAAAGACATTTCAGCCTTCAAGTACCTAAGAAGGCCCTGAAGTGTGCTGAACAGGAATCTTCTGGAGCTCTGACCGAGAAGATGGCAGTAATGGGGTTAAAGATGGCCGCTGTTTCATTACGTCCTTCGAAGCGGCACGTTAAACAGAAGCAGTCCGCTCGGGAAGGTCAGACCTGAGCTCCGACGATCTGGCCTCGCTCGCGGTACACAACGGGAGCGCCGGGTTCGGCTTCTTATCTTTCCCCCGAGAAGCCGGGCTGTAAAGCCACACCGCCCAAGCACGGTCATTAGACCCTCGGTATCCCAGAGTCCTCGGCTTCGGCGGGGGGGGGGAAGCGATACGGCGAGGAACACAAAGAGAAAGGGCTCGGATATCAATCACAGTTCAGCGGCTCCGTTCCTCTCCCCCTGCCCCCCAGGAAAACAACGGGCTTACTGGGATGAAAAGGGGGTGGGGGGTGGGGGTGGGGGGGGGTTACTCAGTAAGGAGGGGGAGTCGCCGTTTCTACAGAAGGAGCCCCAAGACAGCGAAAACCGGTATCCCGGCAACCAAAAGTGAGCCCACTCCGAGGAAGACGATAATGAAAGGAACTCGTTAGGATGTTTTTTCTGGGGTTTGTATCGTTCCGGATTCAAGGGGCTAGAGCCACCACAGTGCATGCTACAGTATGACCCCCCCCCAGCCCCCACAACCCCCCAAGGACACAGACTTAATCATTCTCTTACATGAATTAACTTGCCTTCCCAAACAATTAGTAAAAACAAATGAAAAACAGCACGATAATAACAGCTGAGCATTTTTTTAACAAAAAACATTCTCTCTCTTTTTTCCTGCGTTGCTGAGAAAGTCACTCTGAAAGGGAAAGTAATGAAGGCTAAAGCCTTTCCACAGTCTGCTCCAAACATGCAATCGGTCTTATTCTTAGTCTCTTCTTAAAACAGCGTGGTTCGTTTTCTGGCAAAACCTTCTAATTTTACCACCAAGGGCAAAAATCACAGAGAAGACCCTTTGAGGGAAAAAATCAATCCCCAAACTACTTCTTCATTCTACCTGCAAACACACACACAGGTCCACGCACACTCGCACTCACACACACACACTCACACGCACGCACGCACGCACTCACACACACACACGCGCGCACACACACGCACAGGCGCACACTCAAACACATACACACGCACACACACACTCGCACACACTCACACACACACTCACACACACGCACACACACGCACACACACACACACTCATGCACACACACACGCACACACACACACACAGGTCCACGCACACTCGCACACACACTCACACACTCACGCACACACTCACACGCACACACGCACACACACACACAGCGGGGGATGAAATCCCTCCTGCTGACAGCAGTAATGTGTTTGGGCCCGTGCTGGGAGAGATTTACGGGCCGGGCGCTGACACACGTCAGGCCCGCACGCTGGCGGCCGAGGGAACGCGACCTCCACAGGCCACGCCCACTTCCTGTCACCCCTGCCTTCGTCTGCCTCGGACACGACAGCCGAGAGAAAAACGGACAGGGGCGGAGAAAGCGCTCGGGATGAAAAACTGAAAGAGAAAGACGGAGAAAGAAAGAGCGAAAAGGGGAAGGGAGCAGAGGGGAGGAAATCGCTCGTTCTCTCCTCCTCCTCCTCCTCTTCCCTTGGACTCCGCCGGCCGGTTTAAGGCCCATCTGGAGAGGATCTGGTGTGTGAGAAGCTCTCTCTCTCTCTCTCTCTGTGTGTGTGAGGTTGAGTAACGGCCTCGGCGTCGCCAAACTGTATTTAACCGCGGCCCGAATTCAAAGCGGGAGAAGGTTCTGAAGAAGAGCGGGAGAAGGTCTGAGGAAGAGCGGGCAGCAGAAGAGAGAGAGAGAGAGCGTCTCTCCGCGTGAGACACGAGCCTGTTTACGCTGTCGCCTGCATTTCAGACGAGTCAGACAACCAGATTTCAAAGAGGATGAGAAGGGGGAGGGCTCTTAATTTGGCAACAGCTGGCACCTTTAATCTCCTTCCCGTGGAGAGACAACCTAATATATGAGGACAGGAACAGGCTCGGAGGGAGGGGGGTTGGGGGGGGGGGCATGGGCAGACCTGAGAGGGGAGGGCACAGGTACATTCAAGTTTGGCTACAGTGCATCTTTTTTTCTAGAACATTCCTCCACAGGAATGCTTATTAGGTCATCAGCCCACAGAGGACACAGAGGCATAGGGGCTACCGGCAACATCTCCCGCCTGTCACGCCTCCTGACATCAGCGCTGACCAATGGGAGCAGAGCAGGGCGGGGCGAGCCAGGAGACGGGTGCAATGGCAGAACAGCAGGGGAGGGGTGGGAGCTGTCCACTCACCTGAAGCCGAGGAGAGGATCATGTTCCCAGATCTTTGGACTTCGTCAAACTTGCTGAAGATTACATTTAACCTGGAGGGGGGGGGAAGAGAGAGGCGGGATCAGCGGTCAAGGTCCTGGCAGGGAGAGGGAGGTGGGGCAGCGGGGTCAGGGACACGCCCCTCCCTTCCAAAAAACACAAGCCTAACAGAGCAAACAGGACAAAAAGGGCCAATCTGCAGAAACAGGAAGTGCGTCTGAACTCAAGTGGGCCACATCTGCTGTGGGCAGCTGGCTCTCAGGACACCCAGCATTAGGAACATTTCAGGGGTTTTCGCAATGGACTGGGTCCATATGTGAGTTCCGCCCAAAGGGCAAATAAAGAAGTTGAAAGAAGCCGCGTGAGACTAATACTGCTAAATTACCCCCGTGCAACGTGCGTGATGGTTCGGCCCAGCTGTTCTTCAGTAAAGTGCCATGCACTCACACATGGGCTAATCCAATCATCCCAACTAGCAGAGGGGGTAATTCAATAATAGAGGTGCATGGAAGGCTGTCCTTCTTGTGGTGGCCTGACTGGGGGGGGGGGGGGCAGGGCAGTACATATTACCCATAGTGCTTTGCGACCAGACAGTCTCACACAGTGTCAATCTAAGTCAGGAAAACTGTCATGAAATTCCCATTTCTATGGAAGAAAGTGAGATCTTAACGAGAAACGGATGCAAGATGAAGTGCTAGGATCCAAATTTCATCAAGTCATTATGAAAAAAAATTAAATTATGTGACGAGTTAGGTCAGCATCATCTAAGGGCAGTCGGTACTTCCCCACAGCCAAAAGAAACATATACTCCCATGTGTAAGAGCTGACAGAACTAGCATATAATCAAACTAGTGTAATGAACACTAACATGGAGGGAAGCACAAAATGCACTTGGATATTTACCATATAGGCCACAATCACAACATCATGCAGCAGCGACACATGACCTATTTGCAAGGTAAAAAAATAAATAAATAAATAAAAATTCTCTACGGTGGCGTCCTGAATTTATCTTTTCAACTTTTAATGTGGGCGTGCTTATGCAACACCATGGTAGCTACTGCACCCCCTCAGACCGTATTCACAAGTGACTCCATTACGCTGTGAGACTCCATTAGAGCACAAAAACACCTACATACAGCACATTCATGTCTGTTCTTCTTCAAGTGCATTAAAGGAAAGGAAGCTACAGGGGAAATAAAGTCCTGTCCCAGTGCCACAGGGAGGAGGAGGAGGAGGGGTTGGTGGTAAGATGGAGGTAAGATGGAGGCAGGGCGTGCAGGGTGCGGTAGAGGTCGTACCGTGACTGCGGGATGCCCTTTTTGCTGAGATCCATCCGCACCTTCTCCCCCACGTGCCGGTACGTCTCCACCAGGCAGTTTATGGCCCCGTCCCGAACCTGCAGGACAACGGGACAGTGAGCTCATCACAGAGCGACGGAATTTCAGCGTCCGGAACGGTGTTCTAAAGGGAGGGCTGCTGGGCGGCTCACTCGGATAAAGCACCACCCCTGTGGCGCGTGGACGAGCTCCACGGTCTCGGATCGAATGGCGGTGCAGACGGGGGCCGGGAGCGTTCGGCCGGTCAGAGGTCTATGTTTCACCGCGCTCCAGCAAAACCCGCTGTCTGATTGGGCAGAACGGCAACACCGCGCGTTTTGGGAGGAGAACCGCGGTCGTTTACACTCCGCCGAATCGGCAGCGGGGTTCGCGCATGAACGCGGCCGCGGTTGCAAACGATTGGACGTACCAAATTCGGCTGAGAACGGGACACGCTGAGCACCGCGTGAGGCGCCAAACTCATTTTTCAAATGAAATAGAATTTTAAAAACTTTGCAAAGCGCAGTTTTGTTCTCAAAACTGCGCTTCCGAAAAAACCTGACCTGGCCTGTGACTGCACTCCACAAACCCAAAGCGCCATGTCAGTGGAGGACTGATCTATGGGCAGAGCTTCCTGTTCCAGACAGGAAGTGCCATTCCTGTGCTGACAGATAGGAGCGGGGTGGGGACCTCTGGATGTGCGCTCTTGGAACAGGAAGTGCCTAAAACAGCCATTTTTCTAAAAGCCTGGCGTGTCTGTTCGGATGTTTTCTGCTGGTTCTGCTGCAAAGTAACTACACAAGAGCCTTTAAGGTTTGGACCAATAACTCTGAAGAAAAGTCGAAAGTAATAACACAGGCTTCAGAGGAAAACAGAGTCACCAAATCACGTGACCTGTGCTTCTTTGATAAAATATACATTTTACTACAATACAGAATATCAGCAATGTGTGAGAGTAATAATGTCCACAAACAAAATAAACACAATAATAATATACTATGAGTACTTTTACCATTGTGATACCAAACTAGTCTCTTTCCAAGAAACATGTTCCATTAACTATTACATAGGTCATACATGTGTTTGATTATACGCGTCTGAAACGGCCACAACCTTGACATTACTTATTTCAGCATATATCTGTATTTTCACCACTTCCGTCCTGGTTATCATCGCATTTCAGACGGTCATGGCAGAATACAGCAACTACTGTCGAAACTATAATGCACTTTCTCGAAATGGCCAGCAGATGGCAGAGCTCTCCCGAAAGTCTCGATTTACACCACTAGGGGGCTCTCTGAGATTTTGAGACGCGCTTGAGCCGCATTAAACGAAAAATTGAAAGCAATGAAACATACAGTACCTGACTTGTGGGATCTCCTAAGAGGTTACATATATGGGGCACAATTTTGCTAAGGGTTAAGCCTTGGGCTCCGTATCTAAAATGGAAGAGAGAAAGATGTTTCATCAGCCATCTGAAAAAACACTGGTGTCCACAGCAACAGTTGCACTTGCGAAGTCTGAAACCGTATTACCGTTTGCAATAACGCAGGGCGGACGGAAATTATGCATCATAATTATCAAGTCATTAGAGACTCCGTAATTTAATTGGAGGAATTCATCATTTAAAATTAGTTTAATTATCATCCAGTATAGAAGGTACACAAGATGAGACCGGAATGTGCCAGATGGTCACAGGTGAGGTGAGGTTTGAGACGAGTATAGACTGGTGAAATGGGACAAAGTGACCAAACTTACGCGTTTAGTGTGGCGATAAGGCAAAGACAGACCCCCTCCCGGGTCCTGTTGTTCTTGTGTTTGAATCCCCCGAGCATTCGGTCCCATACGTACTGCAAGAAAATTATTTTTTAAAAGAGTAAATAAATAAATAAGAACAACCAAAGTGAATATAAAACTATGAATTTAATAACAAACAGACACATAAAAAGAAAATGGATAAAATTATAATTCAAAATCACAAGGAAATGCCATTTGCATTTGTGTGGATAAGGTCCTCAACATCAACAAGTGCTTGGAAAAATGCTACTATTAGTGAGCTTTGAGGCAGGTCAAAGTGCCTGATTTGGACCCATGGAACAGGGGCAGGGGGAGGGGGAGGGGGAGGGGGAGGGGGAGGGAGAGGGGCATTTACCTGTGGGCTAGCAGCCTGATCCATTATCTTTAACAGCAGAGCTTGGTCCTGTTCGCGCACCTGGTCCTTTGAGTCCCCTAAACGGTCCATCAAGCTGGGAAGCACTAGGGACAAGCAAACGAGGGTGAAACAATTACCCCTGTAAGCCCGCAATCTGGGGTCTCCTGATCGAGAAAAATCCGCTTTTAAAAACTGAGGCAAGCCGTGAGCAATGTTATATCTCACCTCCAGTACCACAAAGGTGTCAAATGTAAAGTTTTAAGAATGAAATTTGATTACAAATAAGTAATTTCAAAAATCTGTTTAAGGTCAATGTAAACTGTGATTCTGTGACACTAAGAACAGGTGATGTCACACTTACCTGTTCCAATCTGTGTTCTAAAGCGATCCTGTAACCTGGTCACTAAGGCTGACAGTATATCCATTCCTAGCAAAGCCACCTAAAAAATAAAACAAAACATACACATCAATATTTTATTATTATTATTATTATTATTATATATAAACCCAGCAGGTTCCATTTTATTTATTGCAAGAAAGTATTATGTTGAGCACAATTTCTCCTTTAACAGCTTTCAAACAGAGCATTCAGATACAACTTGCAAAGGATTATGGGTAATATCCTATTTTCTGCATTTAATCATTATTTCATGGGAATTGGGAGGTGGTACCAGCCTAAAACATGTTTAACACTGCTTAACACATACCAAAGGTCCGTAAATGACGTAAATCTTATCGTATTCTCACACACCCCAAACGAAAACACAAAGGCTCATCCCAAGCATCAGGACAGGTAAATTACTATGTAACCTTCCTTGTCTTGGGGTGACGCGGGTTGTTCAATGAGCGTATAGCGAGAACGACTCTGCTAACACCATACCAACACATTACGCATCACCTGAGCTTTATGTTCAGGCTATGGTGCAATTTTTGGAACCCTTATTTAGGTAAAACGAAACAAAGAAATATGCGTTCTCTGAAAACCGAATATGCTGCCATCTAGCGGCAAAATTGCGTATTTCACGGAAAATGCATGTGGGTTATTCAGCACTTTGCAGAAATACGGTCAAGATGCAGACCAATAAACCTAATAGCAGAAACATAAAAACGATAACAGGTACCGTTTCTCTGTATTAAAAAAAAAAGATTTTTAAAGGGAAATGGCTGTACAGTACGACTTCAGCAATTACTTAAATTGTCTGCAGCGCTGCCTGAATCGGTAATCCTGCTTCTTTTGTTCACTGACAGCAGGAATTACAGTAATTAGGTATGACACCTAAAACAAAGGCTGCAGAGCACAGAACTGCATCAGCAGCACTCAACAGGAGATCCGCTGCACACTACATTTAAACAGGCCCCTCTGTTCAGGGCATCCATAAATCAACATTTTATTAAATAGATGTTTTTCTTTAAGCAATCTCACAAAAAATATGTTTATACGTGGCAATGTGCGTACAAACACACATATAAACACACACACGTATATGCATGCGCATGTATGTCACCCAAGCAAATACACAGATACTTGTGGAGGCAGCTAATTCCCAAACATATGAATCACCTGCATTCATAGTGCCTTTCCAGGGCCTCAACGTACTTCACAGGGGCGAGGGCGAAGGAGGGGCCAACATTTTAACCACCACCAATGAGCCGTGCCCACCTGGCAGTGGCATTCATCACACACCAGCTGGGTGGGCGGAGCCAAGGATTTAGTCATCATCCAGTTATGCTCAGTGTTAGATTGGAAACCAGTTTGGGACCCTAGCCAGAGGTGTAAGGAAACAGCCCCAGCCTTTACAATAAGAGCCACAAGATCTTCAATGGGCCCGACAGGCCTGGATCTGAGTTTAGCATCTAATGCTAAAACACGGTTTCCTACTGGAGCACCAGTACATGAGTTTTGGGCCTTCGGTTTGAGCCAAAATACTTCCCTGCACTGTACAGCATGAAACAGGCAAAAGGCTGACTGAACTCAGCCAGCCTGTCTGCCATTGTATCAATCCTGGATTAATTATGAAAAGATACAACCCTGTGAGCGTACCCACAATGCATCGGTTCCCATGAGTCAGGGGAACAGCTGCAGTCAGTTGCTAAGGGGCGGGGCTTCAGAGCAGGTCTGGACAGCAGAACAGCCGTGCTCTCAAGAAGCAGCTCCAGCACCCTGTCATTATTTCTCTGGAATTCTTCTCAAGTTCCCCTTTGAAGGTTCTGCACTGAACATCCACAAGCCCAGGTAGATATGACTCACCTTGCGCTGATCCTGGACCAGTTTCAGATTTACTGCACGTAATAAGCAGTCAGGTGCCAGGGCTGCCCTGGCTGATCCTGGATCAGTGCCTGGGGGCAGCATCTACACAGAACGAGTTGGAGCCATGCAGACGGGAGCAGGGGGGGATGCTCTCCTTTGCTGCTGATTCCTTGAATCCCACCCCGCGTGCCTCAGCAGGACTTATCATACATCGGACCGGAGGGGCGACAGTCTGTAGCGGTGCTGTGCGTTAGCGCCGCTCAGAACAGCTTTTTCGGGCCAGTAAGAACACAAACGACGCGCGTGAAAGCAGCTGACCGCCCAGACTCCACCCACCCCCACCTGAGGAAGAAGACGGTGCCTCGGAGTCCAACGGCTCCAACGAGGCCGAGCGCAAAGCATCATGGGACGCTCAACTGCGCCGTCTCCAGACAATCACGGGGCCGCCGCCTCCGGCCCAGAACCGCCGGCGGGACGGCGGTGACGGCAGCGGCGGAAACACAGAGCGGTGCGTTCAGACCGCGGGGAGCGTTTCCCTCGGGGGTGCCCCACGGGTCACCGCTGGGATATTTATACAGCTCCACAACAATCTATCAACACACACAACAGCCACAACGGCCATCCTGGTCTTAAGACCAGCGGTGTACAAGGTCCGTACGAGTTTTCACCAGCGGATTTCCAGAACTTCTCAACGGGCCTCATTCACAGACCTTTTCTTTAATTATTCTCACAATCCAACAACGTGCACAACAGTGACAACGGCGATCCTCGTCTCAAGACCAGCAGTATACAAGGTTCATACATATTTTGACCAGTGGATTTCCATGACTTCTCCATGAATGGGCCTCAATCACAAAACCCTACTTATTCTCACTTTTTTTCTTAAAAATTGTTCCTACGACAAAAACAATATGAGATTCGTGACACGTGTGCAAACCTTTGTTTTTGTGCGTATCCCAGGTGTGAGAGATGATGAATGCTGGCGGTTTGTAAATGTTGTGTGTTCATGTGATTTGCGTAAGGAAACGGGCGTGAACAAATACAGATAAGAAAGAAAATGACGAATGGCGAAATGTTCTTGGGACCATTCTTACATACAGTTTATGATCAAATGTGATCGTACACGTTTCGTGAATGAAGCCCACTGACTATAAACCAAATTCTCATGACCAAACATTCTGCGATGTGTTTGTGAATACAATGCAGAACTGAGGATAAAATGTGCTATTGAAACTAACCATGGCAATTCCAAAAGCACACAGTTATACCTTGAATAACATGAATGAATGACAGACAATATAGTTTTATTAAAAGAATAAACATTTATAAATTTACTTGGTTGATAGGTATTCCATAACACTGACACATTCAGAAAGAGCTTTCATAAGCAGCAGTGTCTAGCTAGTGCACATATTACTTTCCTTTATAGAGCACATTTTAATAAAACGTTGACAGTTGGCCAATACCTCAGTGAATATAAACGAACAAAATAAGTTAACATTTATACAGTTCACATTTCAACAAGGTTAGAAGTCTAGGTGAATAAAACACAATTTTCAAAACAAATGCTTTCTTTTTGTGTCTGACTGTCCAACTTAACAGTCGCCCACACGTCATTCTCTCTTTTTCCACAGACACACACACACACACACACACACACAGGACTCTGTCTTTTGCAACCACAACATATCATTGTCCTTGTGTGGCCACTATTAAACGTGTAGGTATGGGACATGTTGCCCTGCCAAGGCGAAACTGGCTGGATGGCATACCTGCGATCCCAAACTACGTTTCCCTGGCACATTGGGTGCATTGGTGTATTTTCTATCTAGCAACCAAGCAAGCGTGTTTTTCATGACCGTTCATACCCTGTGTATAGTGTGTTAGACTTTTTATTTTATGTAAAATAAGAGAAATATGTGCGACAGTATTCTACAGAGCCACACCCCACACAATAGGACACACCCCCCCCAAGACACGAAACCACAGTGCTGGTGAGCAATACTCCAAGGATGTCACTATGACTGAAAATGACACACTATTTTTTTCCATATTAATCCTCATAAAATCTGAGTCACTGGAAAGCACACTAATACAATCGATATGCTTCAGAGTAATCCCCTAAAGGTGATCTGGTCATGATTGAGCATACTACACTTCTCTCTCTCAGACTGTGCACCTTCACTCTCTCGAATGTGTAAGGAACACCCACCTACTGCCTGGATAGAGACCAAAACCCACAGGGAAGAAGCAAGTCACAGAATTGCTCTCCCAATTATATACCCAATCAGGAGTTTTCAACTCCTGTTGTCAGGTAGAACTGTCCAGGGCAGTTTGTGTTCTGATTGCCATATGGTGCCACTGATGCTCCTCCATGGGTGCCTGGGATGAGCTGCAAAGCATGCTGGGATGCACCTCTGGTTCTCCCTCTACCAGTAAGGCAGCGCAACTTCCTTTGGAAGCTCCACGCCGTGGTTGGGGCGGGGCCTCGGCGAGGACACGCCGTCCGTGATTGGTCCTGTGATGAAGGCCTGCCCCAGCTGGCCAGGCCTGGTCCGGTCCGCAGGCCTGTGGCTTCGGAAAGCGGGTCTAGCGATAGCAGCGCTAAGTGCCCCCAGAACCGGCAAAAAACCGAGGCAAGAACATGCCAGGGGCAACAATGAGGGGGATGGCACACCTTAAGAGGAGCAAAGGGATTTAGGGGGGGGTATTCCTTTAGAGTAACAAAAGCAATGGGGGGGGTCTGTGAATGCATTTTAAGAGAAACTGGAATGTCAGGAGGGTGAGGGGGCAACAATAACCAGACCCCCCCCCCCCCCCCCCCAGCCCCAGCCCCCCCCAGCCCCAGCCCCATCCTGCAAATTCCACGTCCTTCCTCTTCAAATGAGGGACCCTTTACAGCCACTTTCTCCCTCAGGCTAGAGCAACCCTACACTGGCTGCTGAACCAAGCAGGCTGGCCCGGAACATTCTGTGGCTTTTCAGAAGAGAGGGGAGGGGGGGGTGTACGATGGCGCAGTTCCCCAAGGTCAGCCGCCTGGCTTTAATGCACGGGGGAAGTGTGGGGTGGGGGTTGGGGTGGGGTCGAGGATGGGGGTTTGGTCAGTTCTCCCACCTGTCCGCTCCTCTTCCGCAAATAGACCCTCCTCAAATATAGCCACGCCTTTTACGAGCAGAGCCACACCCCCCCCCCATGCCCAGTTTCACTGCGGTCAGTGCAGAGGCAGCTGCAGGAGAAAGGGACTGACTGACTGACTGACTGACAGACAGCAGCTCTGCATTCAGGCAGTGCGGAAGACAGAGCGCTGGACCCACGGGGCCACAAGTTAGACTTTGATTAGAGATTTTGTGCAAGATCAGATTTTGAGTTGGCCTACATCTGTCAAGACATATCAAACACACAGCTTTTGGGTTTACTGAGAATTAAACCACTGTCTGCTAGAGGACGTCGTTCTTGACGGATGTGGACCTTACCCGGATCTCTTCATTAAGTGGAGCTCACATTTCGAATGAGCTTCAGGCCTAGCCGAAAGGGAGCCACAGCAACAGAGAGGTGAAGTCTGACTTCCACCAGTCAGTACATACATGCACACAGTAACCCAACACTCGATAGGGTCCGTCAGTGAAGCAACAGCAAGCCGGCACTCTGTATCCTGTGGCTCTTCCTCAGACCGTTACCGTGTGAACCATGAGAGCCCAGCGCGTCCGCGTTTGCTGTACGTTAGCGGATGATTTTACGGCAAGGCGTCCCTCTCCCTCCCAAGCAGGGACGCCGTGCTGCAGGCTCTCTGAACCGCCCCCTTACTCCCCCGCCCCGTGGAGCGCGCGGTTGGCTAAAGCGCGGTTACATCATGAGAACGCCAACGCCATTTCAGCCGACACGCTGAGAGGAGCAGGCCGCGCCGCGCCGCTAGCCACACCGCGCGCAGCTGCGACCGCGGCGGGAACGGCCGCCGCCATTACGACCACGGCCGGTTTAGTGTACGCCGCTACCATCATCATCATCATCATCTCCACAACGTCTGCAGGAACGTGCGAAAGGCAGCAGGGCACGCTGTCCGAAGCCAGCCCGAAATGGCGAGCGCTCCTCTGTGCAGGACGGACACCCCGCGCGCCGGGGCTCTCCCTTGTGTGTGACGGGTGAGCCTATCGCCCCCGACAGGCTGTCAGCCGGCGTTGCGGCGGAGCTCTGATGGATCTGAGGGGGCCGTGAAGGTGACCGAGCTCCGGGGAGGCGGTCTCCACGCAGAAAGCGCACAGACGCGAGTAATATCCCCGGAGTCTTATTCAGGACTATGAGCGAGCGGCCAGCCAGGAGGGACGGACAGGCAGGCCAGACTGTAGAGCGGAAAGGCCCACACCAGAGACACGGGCGCAGGGTCCTTAGGGGCCGAGGGGGGTCTCTTGCTTTCAGGATGGCGTGAAGCCTGCAAGAACCCAAATAGCATACTGCTGGTGCTTAAACTTCACATATTCCGCTCAACTGACTGGTTTACAACCGAAAGCTTAGCATAAATCGAGGGCTCCATTTTGTTTCGTTCTGCGCTGAAAATAGAGGCTTGAGCACTGGTCAAGACCATCAACCCGAGCACCTAGACCATCCGGTGAGGCCTCAGAAGCGCAACCAAGGCAGCCATCATCATCGCCGAGCTTATCCAGACCTTCCTTATCCCGTAGCGTCCCTCGACCTCAACCCCCCGCTGAGCTGCGACGGGTGTACTGCTGTATATGGTCACACTTGCAGGGAAGGTTTTATATGACAAACAGCTGCTGGGAGAATAAAGCATTTTTTGAATGATTATTTTTAAATAAAAGCTCAGGAACTGGACTTCAGTCAAACCCCGAGCAGCTCAGGGGAAGAGCTTAAAAGCCGAGGAGTTCATCATGTTCCCGTTTAACAACGGCTCCATTCAGGGTGGGGGGCACGGCAGAGAGGCGTACGAACACGCCCGCCGGCTCTCTCACCCGAACTCGCGATTCCGTGGCTTCGCCAGGCCACGAGGCCGTCGCCTGTCGCCCGTCGCCCAGGCTACCCCGACGGCCAGGTGCGCGGCCGCGCCCACCACACGCAGGCACAGATCACCGGCAGCGTTTGAATACCTTTGAATAACAGTCAGCTGCTCCTCTCCATATTCAAAACCCGCCAAACCGCTGCTCACTCACTTTAGCGCTTCGGGGAATGTTCCGGAGACTGCCAGCGATGGCATGACTTCCATCGCCCCCGCTTTGGTTTGTTCGCTCCGAGCGAATTCACATTCAGTCCGCCATCAAACGGGAGCCTGAAATGCTGGCGAGGAGTCAGTTACTCTTTTTTTACTTTACGTGTGAAACAGCAGGCCTTCGCAAGTGTGCAAGTGCAGGTTTGAGTGTGTAATAGTACGCACGAGTAAGTGAGAAAGTGTGAGTGAGAAAGTGTGAGCGCTTGAGATGTGAGTGTATGTGTGTGTCTGTCTGTTCGTGCAAGTGTTGTAGTGTGTCGTAGGGTGTGCATAAGCGTGCAAGTGATTGTACGCATGCAAGTGAGCAAGTGTGTGTGTGTGTGTGTATGTAAGTGAATGTGTAGTGTGTAAGAGTGTGTGTGTGTGTGTGTAAGTGAATGTGTAGTGTGTAAGAGTGTGTGTGTGTGTGTTTAAGCATGCCTAAGTGTGTTGTGTGTGTTGAGAGTGCACTGTGTATGCGTGTTTGTAGGGATGTAAGGATGTGTTATTCAAAGCTAAACAGAGTGTCGTGCTCTGTGGGTGTTGTAATTGCTGAATGTAGTGTGAGAGTGTGCAGGTGTGTGAAGTGAGTGAGTGTGTAAGAGTGTGTGTGTGTGTGTGTGTGTTAAGCATGCTAGTGTGTGTGTGGTGTGATGTAGTGAATGTTGTGTGTGTGTGTGTGTGTGTAGATGTGTAGTGTGTAGGTGTTGTGTGGTGTGTGTGGTGTGTAGTGATGTGTAGTGTGTATAGTGTGTGTGTTGTAGTGATGTGTAGTGTGTAGAGTGTGTGTTGTGTTTAAGCTGTCTACGTGTGTAATGGTTTCTGCGAGTATCGTCCTCTGTTTGTGTCTTTGCTCACACTGCTAATGGACACGGCCATGCGTGTTTACTTCACACAGCTAGACCAGAACAGTGCGGTCTTAGACGTATATATTGCCTGAACACGTGCGGATGAGGGTCTGTGAAGGGTGTGGTGTGTGTGTGTGGTGTGTGTGTGTGGTGTGTGTGTGTCTGTGTTGTGTGTGTGTGGTGTGTGTGTGTGTGTGTGTGTGTGTGTGTGTGTGTCTGTGTGTGTGTGTGTGTGTGTGTGTGCGGTGTGTGCGTGTGTGCGTGTGTGCTGTGTGTGTGTGTGTGTGTGTGTGTGTGTGTGTGTGTGTGCTGTGTGTGTGTGTGTGCGTGTGTGGTGTGTGTGTGTGTGTGCGCGCGCGTGTGTGTGTGTGTGTGTTGTGTGTGTGTGCTGTGTGTGTCTGTGTGTGTCTGTGTGTGTGTGTGTGTGGTCGTGTGTGAGTGTGTGTGTGTGTGTGTGTGTCTGTGTGTGCGTGCGCGTGTGTGTGTGTGGTGTGCTGTGCGTGTGTGTGTGGTGGGGTGCTGTGTTGTGTGTGTGTGGTGTGTTGTGTGTGGTGAGCGTGTGTGTGTGTGTGTGTGTGGTGTGTGTGTGTTGTGAGTGGGGTGTGTGTGTGTGTCTGTGTGTGTGTTGTGTGTGTGTGTGTGGTGTGTGTGTGTGTGTGTCTGTGTCGTGTGTGTGTGTGTGTGTGTGTGTTGTGTGTGTGTTGTGTGGTGTGGTGTGTTTTGGTGTGTGTGTGTGGTGTATGGTGTGTTGTGCGTCTGTGTGTGTGTGTGTGTGTGTGTGTGTGTGTTGTGCGTGTGTGCTGTTTGTATGTGTGTGTGTGTGTGTGTGTGTGTGTGTGTGTGTGTGTGTCTGTGTGTGTGTGTCTGTGTGTGTGTGTGTGTCTGTGTGTGTGTTAGAGTGTGTGTGTGTGTGTGTGCGGTGTGCGGTGTGTGTGGAGAACCTGAGCTTGAGCAGCTCGTGTTCTCCTCTTCGTCTCCAGGCCCTGCTCTTTGTTGTGGGTGAAGACGGTGGAGCCTTCGGCCCTTTCAGGAACAGGACGTGTGCAGAAGCTCGGTGCCATTACGCACGGCGGGGCCCCTGAGGTAACTGCGAGGGGCGCTGAAGCGTCAGAACAGTGGGGCCCGTCCAGGTTATGAGAAAAAAAGAAGCAAAGTTTCTTCAAAGCTTTGCCTTTCAGCCGACGAGTTCTGAGCACCTAGCTGGTCTGGGCTCGCCGTTCTCCCCGAAGTAAGAACTCCGCCTCGAACCGTTTTCCATTACCGCAGGCCGGCGATTCGCGGCTCGGAGCGGGGGCCTTTAAACGCGGCGGATTCGCCGCTGCGGATTTTAAAGAACAGGCGCGGCCGTGAAGCGCCGAACGTCAGCTGCAGTCAAAACGAGAGCGGAGGACGCGCCCCCCGGCATCCCGCAGATTACGACCGCTTCGGAACAACCAAACGCCAAATATTCCATCCGTTCGGCCAAGCTGTTCAAAACAAAACCTCGTCTGCGGAAGGCTAGCTGCTGACTGCAAATGCTCTGATGTTCAGGCTAACCAACGAAAGCATGGAAATGGCTCTCTCTGAAGACACGTTAAGGAAAGCAGTAAACCAGCTTGCTGGGTTTAGCAAATCGGTAAGCAGTGCAAAACCATAGGCTGAACAGGCCCCGTTAAGAAAACAACAGGAGGAAATGACACAAGGACGAATATGTTTTGTCTACTTCAAACATAGAGGACAGAGAGGTTCTCAGAAGCATAAAAACAGTCTCTAATTCAATAACTGTCACCGTAGATGTAAAAAGCACACCTAGACAGACATCCTGTACTGCCACCGCAGAGTAGAAATCAAATAACACGCGTTAAGAAAGCGCATTCGGAGAACAAAAAAGCCAAGGGTTCGTTTGGTCAACTTCAAGTTTCCCGGAAATTCGGAAAGTCAGCTATTCAAAAACAAAGCTCAAAATGAGCCAGCGACCAAAAACAATAGACCCAGAACACACACAACTCTCACGGCCTTGCAATATATGCAATTAACTTGGTTTAAAAACAGCTAAATTGTAAGATGTGGTACATGGTACACGACACCCCAGAGACAAATATAGATGTACAGTGCAGCACTTGCTTGCGGGAGCATTAAGACGTCCATTTTGGCTCTGCTTCAGCTTTTTTCTTTGGGACCTTCCACAACTGTGCCCTCATATCACACACACAAATACACAAATACACACACACAGAAACACAGACACACAGACACGTGCACACACGCACAAAGTGAGAACGCAGGCACAGACGGCTTGAGAAGTCCAAAGCGGGGGTATCAAATAGTCAGACAAGGCTTTGAAGAAGTGGATGTGAACCTAAAGCTCATCAGAGATTCAGTACAGATCAGCTGCTAACTCATCAGGGCTAATTCATCAGTGCTAATTCACAGGCATCAGCTCCCCGTCAGCCTCGCTCTTTTGAGGAAGACGTCGAGGACGTGCACCGAGGGCCCGTGCGGACTGCGCTGCGCGGCGGTAAAGCACAGCCCCTCCGCGGGAGGGGGCGGGACTAAAGCAGGCGGCGAATAAAGGCTCGCCGCCGCCGTGTTTGGGTGCGCCGGCCGCCGGTCTGGAGCTCCTCAGGGTGGGCGGGGCCAGAGAGGCACTGGCAGCCCGCCAGCCCGTGGCAGCAGAGTCTGCTAATCCAGACTCCGGTCCCATAATGCACTCTGAGCGACTCCCCCCTACTCCCCCTCCCTCTCCCTCCCTCCCCCATCATGGCGCCTTCCCTGCCAGCCAGCGTGGCCTCTTCCAGCGCAGCGCAGCCATCGCGGGGGCCATCGATCGGCGCGGCGTAGCGGGGAGCGCGCAGCCTCTCTCTCTCTCACTCTCTCTCTCTCTCACAACACCCCCCCCCCCCCCCCCCCCTGCAGCCCCCGTAACCACCCAAGCAGAAAATGGGATGCGGTCCTCCTCCAGCTAACGCAGGAGCTGTGGAAGCGCCGCAGCTCCTGATGGGCCCTGCGTGATGGGAGGAGTTTCATAGCAGAATCATCCAGAGAAATGCATGAAAGAGAGAAAGAGAGAGAGAGAGAGAGAGAGAAAGAGAAAGAGGGAGAAGAAAGAGAAAGAGAAAGAGAAAGAGAGAGGGACGACAAGCAAGCAGTCAGGGACTAATTTGAGGTGGCAGGAGACAGAATGCTAGCAGAGGACAGACCATGAGGCGAGGAGGTGGGGCTAGCAGCGTGAAGTAGTCGCCAAGGAGACTTTACACATGACACATTACACACAGATCAGCGAGACAGAGGAAATGTTATGTGTCAGTGTTACAGTGGAGACAGCACGTACCACTGCAATGGAGGAGACAGCACGTACCAGTATTATGGAGAAGCCACTATGCACCAGTGCAATGCAGGAAACAGTATGCATCAGTGTAACGGAGGAGACAGTATGTATCAGTGTAAGAGGAGCAGGACATTTATGGATTCAGTGTAATGAGGAGACAGTATGCTCAGTGTATAAAGGAGACAGTATGCATCAGTGTAATGGAGGAGACAGTATGTATCAGTGTTATGAAGGAGACAGTATGCATCAGTGTAATGAAGGAGACAGTATGTATCAGTGTTATGAAGGAGACAGTATGCATCAGTGTAACGGAGGAGACAGTATGCATCAGTGTAACGGAGGAGACAGTATGCATCAGTGTTATGGAGGAGACAGTATGTATCAGTGTAATGGAGGAGACAGTATGCATCAGTGTAACGGAGGAGACAGTATGCATCAGTGTAATGGAGGAGACAGTATGCATCAGTGTTATGGAGGAGACAGTATGCATCAGTGTAACGGAGGAGACAGTATGCATCAGTGTTATGGAGGAGACAGTATGCATCAGTGTTATGGAGGAGACAGTATGCATCAGTGTAATGGAGGAGACAGTATGTATCAGTGTTATGAAGGAGACAGTATGCATCAGTGTAATGAAGGAGACAGTATGCATCAGTGTAATGAAGGAGACAGTATGCATCAGTGTTATGGAGGAGACAGTATGCATCAGTGTAATGGAGGAGACAGTATGCATCAGTGTAATGAAGGAGACAGTATGCATCAGTGTAAGGGAAGGAGACAGTATAGGTTGAGGAGACAGTGCATCATGTAATGGAGGAGACAGTATGCATCAGTGTAATGGGGCAGGAAGGAAGAGAGCTATGCATCAGTGTATGGAGGAGACAGTATGATCAGGTGAATGGAGGAGACAGTATGAAGTGTTAGGAGAGAGAGCCTCCTGACAGCGCTCTGGCCCCGGGGGTGACTGACACTGCACAGGCCCATGTGGAGGTGCAGACAAAGTAAACAGAGCTCTACACCCTCAGACACAACGGGCTGCCAGGCAACCAGGCTCCATAACAGCCCGGCGGGCTCCGCCCCTTTCAGCAGCCCGCTGTGCCCCGCCCCCCTGGAAACATGAGCAAACAGGCAGGAATGTCCTTTCGCCCCCCTCACTGTGCCAACGCACCAACACAGCTTCAGCTGCATTACTCGCTGAGCCATTACTGCTAACGCTAACACCGCTAGAGCTCCCACACATACACTGACCTGAGCAGCGCTGTCACTCAAGCATCATAAATAATATTCTAATGACACAGGACTCCGGTCACTCCCACTCCCCAGCGCTGCTTTTATCTCCTGATACAGCAAAGCTGTTAAACTGTCTTTAAACTTTGAGCTTGTTGACAACTGACAGCAAAGGAATGCAAGTTTCCACACAAAGACAGACTCATACACACAGACTCTGTCACACACACAGACCCTCACATACACACACAGTATCTCACATACATACAGACTCTCTCTCTCTCTCTCTCTCTCTCTCACACACACACACACACAGACACACACACAGACACAGACACACAGAAAGACAGACACACAAACAGACACAGACACAGACACAGACACACACACACACACACACACACACACACAAAGCAAGCGTCTTTTAGGTCCAAGACCGTGCGTTTTTGGTTTAACAGTTAACATGTGTTTATCTGTTCTGAGGAGAGAGCGAAGTCCTCAGGCAAGGCTTAACGCTGCAGCGTTCTGAAGGGCACCTCAGACCCTGCTCAACACCCTGAGGCCAAACCCGGTGACCCCCGCTGGTGCATTCTGGGGGCGCACCACGCAGACACCATGCAGCCTCCTGTGCACGCACACACCGGCGATGAGGACCCACGCGCTCAGTAACTTTTATTAGTTTACAAGGCACTGGGCCCGCAGGGGCATGTCCCATTTTGAGTGGTACAGACGGGTACACAACAGCAACCAGAAAAGCTAACAAGGTCAGCGAGATTGGCGGCCGCTTGACTTTAACGGAGGCTAATGGAGGTTAGCGGCTCGTCGCATAGCCGCCGCCGCTGAAGGGCGAGGCTGCCCAAACCGCAGCCCGGCGCCACTTTTCCCCGAAAGGGGCAGAACACGCATTTAACGGCGTTCGAGGCTTACGCGGGTCAGCCCTTCGGTGGGTCACCTGTGACGCGGGGGCCCGCCTCGTGTGTGGCAGTTCATAAACCTGCGGGTGAAAAACCTGCACGACGGCAGTTTTTTTACAGCCATGGTGAGACAGCTCTGTTCTCGGGTCTGACCCAAAAGAAGACAGTCTTCTTGTTCAAATGCCTCCCAGAGTCCTCAGTGAGGTGTTCTCCTCTCACAGCACTGAGCTAATGCGCTAGCTGAGTAATAAATGCATGCATTCCTAATAACTAACACATAATACCACTGGCATGCATGAAGCTAATCATGTGTCACAGGACTGTCCTCCACCATTAATGTGTGGTGCCACCATTTTTCATGTACGGTGTTAATTTAAACTTTGGGAGACGGTCGTTTTTAGTATCAGTGTATAGTGTGTATCAGGACTTTAGCACTTTTAAAAGCCTTTTAAACCATTTTGAAGCATCCAGCACATTTACCTCTTAAGCAGCTTATATCCCAGTGACAGTTCTGCAGTCAAAGCTCTACGGGAACACTGGCACCCAACACCCAACTCAAACACACCCAGCTCCATCACCCCCAACTCCATTACACCCAACTCCAACACACCCAGCTCCATCACCCCCAACTCCAACACACCCAGCTCCATCACCCCCAGCTCCAACACGCCCAACTCAAACACACCCAGCTCCATCACCCCGAACTCAAACACACCCAAATCCAACACACCCAACTCAAACACACCCAGCTCCATCACCCCCAACTCCACTGCACCCAACTCCAACACGCCCAACTCAAACACACCCAACTCCAACACCCCCAACTCCATTACACCCAACTCAAACACGCCCAACTCAAACACACCCAGCTCCATCACCCCCAACTCCATTACACCCAACTCCAAACCCCACTCAAACACACCAGCTTCACCCCCAACTCCATTACACCCAACTCCAACACGCCCAACTCAAACACACCCAGCTCCATCACCCCCAACTCCATTACACCCAACTCAAACACACCCAGCTCCATCACACCCAGCTCCATCACACCCAGCTCCATCACCCCCAACTCAAACACACCCAACTCCATCACACCCAACTCCATCACACCCAGCTCCATCACCCCCAACTCCATTACACCCAACTCAAACACACCCAGCTCCATCACACCCAGCTCCATCACCCCCAACTCAAACACACCCAACTCCATCACACCCAGCTCCATCACACCCAGCTCCATCACCCCCAACTCCATTACACCCAACTCAAACACACCAGCTCCATCACACCCAGCTCCATCACCCCCAACTCAAACACACCCAACTCCATCACACCCAGCTCCATCACACCCAGCTCCATCACCCCCAACTCCATTACACCCAACTCAAACACACCCAGCTCCATCACACCCAGCTCCATCACCCCCAACTCAAACACACCCAGCTCCATCACACCCAGCTCCATCACCCCCAACTCCATCACCCCCAACTCCAACACGCCCAACTCAAACACACCCAGCTCCATCACCCCCAACTCCATTACACCCAACTCCAACACACCCAGCTCCATCACCCCCAACTCCAACACGCCCAACTCCATTACACCCAACTCAAACACACCCAGCTCCATCACACCCAGCTCCATCACCCCCAACTCCATCACCCCCAACTCCAACACGCCCAACTCAAACACACCCAGCTCCATCACCCCCAACTCCATTACACCCAACTCCAACACGCCCAACTCAAACACACCCAGCTCCATCACCCTCAACTCCATCACCCCCAACTCCAACACGCCCAACTCCATTACACCCAACTCAAACACACCCAGCTCCATCACACCCAGCTCCATCACACCCAACTCCATCACACCCAGCTCCATCACCCCCAACTCCATCCCCCCCAACTCCATTACACCCAACTCAAACACACCCAGCTCCATCACACCCAGCTCCATCACACCCAACTCCATTACACCCAACTCCATCACACCCAACTCAAACACACCCAGCTCCATCACCCTCAACTCCATCACCCCCAACTCCAACACGCCCAACTCCACACCAACTCCAGGACGCCTGCGTGGCATGTGGCAGCCCACGTGAGGCCTGCTGCTTGGCACAAATCAGTCACATGCAGGCTTCCTGCCAAAGGCTTTTGTTAAGTGGACCCAGCTCACAGGAAGCAGCCGAGCTCTATCAGAAAGAGAAACAAAGACTGCGCTAAAGTACTGATCCTGGACTTATTCTGCGACTTTCCCACGCTGGTTACAGTTTGGATTAGGCAAGGGTAGGCTGATCTGCCATCAGTTGTTGGGAGGTGGGAGTCAGGTTTTTGCTTCCTGTTCTCTGAGGAACTCGCCTATGATGACTGTTAGCACAGGGACGCACTCTTAAACAGGAAAGGCCCATTTTACTGATGTTGAACAACACACATTTTTGAATGGCGGCATTGGCCATCGCAGAAAGAAACATTAAAAAACATTTTCTTGAGCTGCAAATGTTTAAGTCTGAAAGCAGGTTCATCCTATGTGGTGCCAGGAAGGGAGGTGAGGTGATGTCCACCAGGGGGCAGCACCAGCCCAACAGACAGGTATGGCAACAGCTATGATGCATTGTAATCACTACAGCTGTGGCTCATTACCTAATTGCTGGGCCTAATAAAAGGCCTGGTTCACAGCCCTAAAGAGAAGAGGGTTTGGACTGGTTGAGGCTATGTTGGGTTCTTTGGAAGACTTGCTGCCTGCCCTTTTTCCCTGTCCTGCTTTTTTGTTTTGAAGGCTTTTTGGCTTATTTGCTTATTTGCTTATTTGTTTTTGTGCAATAAAATGTGGTAAGCCAAAACTTCTGTGGTTTTGTTTCTGGTAGTCCATCACATGAACAGTGGCCACCCCCCAGCCCTGCATCACATCTATTTCATGAAAACAAATGTTCAAATTTCATTCCTGTCATTTACATTTTCTTCAGAACTGGGCTGGTGCGTTCTCAATGCCAGCTGAAACAGACCAAAACTAAACCTGTTCAAGTACGATAAACACGCCAGCACACAAATTACCCGACAACAGTTCTATCAGACATTTAACCGAAAAGACTGAATGTGTTCAACTACCCTCTGGTTTGCAGTTTCACAAAACTTGTTCTCAGAGTACAGCCCTTACCTCTGCCATACAATAAAGCACTAAACCCTTACACTCTCATTACAACCGCTGTTATCAGAGTACATTAATAGCTGATCATTTTACTCAACCGTACTTTCACTTGCACTTTGATTAAACACAGGGAAAACACCTGAAATGGTAACAAAATCTTTCCCTTGTTCTTGGGTGGAAACTGCACATGCAGTATGAGCTATTAATGCGACAGCATAATAGTGACTTTCACAGGGACGTTCAATTAATAATCAAATAAAAGCATATCTGTTGAATGTGCCAACAGCTAGTCTGAAGAAACCTCCAGTTTCCTGCAGCTGGCTGGAGGTCCACCCACACTGGATCTGGTCCCACCTCTTTTAGCCGAAACAACTGTGGTTCCAGGCCAGTGATCATTATTCCTGGTCCTGGCGGGCCAGCCGGTCCACTTATTCTTGTTATTACTCAATACTTAATTGATAAATTAAAGCAGTTGATTATAGTTACCTCGCCTGGTTCCTTGGGAATGAACAGGTTGCTGATATTAAGGTGAAAACAAAAACCAGCAGACCCTGCGGCCTGCCAGGACCAGGAATGAAGATCACCGTTACGGGCCGTCAGAACTGCCCAGGGACCAGGCAGGTTCACTGATGTTAATAGCTCTGGGATGGTGGTGTACCCGCTATTATTTCATCCACATAACCTGAGCATCAGTAGAACTGCACAGTCACTGCAGAGCTCTGATGCCTGAGAACCAGCCTGCTGAACACAGATTTCTGTGGAGTCCCGTGGTGAACACGGGCTCATCCTGCACAGAACCACAGCTGCAGACAGCGAGCCCTGCATCTACAAGCAAGAGTCAAACTCGGGACTTCAAATTTAGACACCATTCCCACCATCAGAGCTAATCGAAGGTTTGTATACGCACAGTCCCCCCCCCCCACCGCCCCTATGGCTTACACAGATTACACTCTTGCTCCTGATTGATTAGTCATGTCTGTTCTTTGCTCTTCTCTGTAACCGTGTTAACGCAGAGCCTACAAAGGAAAACAAACGCGTCGCCTCCCGGAGCGTGAGGAGTCACGTTCCCGCTTCCAGCCGCCAGCGGTGCCAGCGCTCCCCGTCCGAGGGGCGAACGCGCCGTTCCAGTCTGCCTGTCTGTTCCTGCTCAAGGCCCTCCCGCAGACGGGCCAGACGCTTTGAAACGCCGCCCGCCTGATTTTCTATTTATTTATTTATTCATTTTCGCGGCTGATCTTTTTCCAAGGAAGCCGCGCCTTTCGTTATTATCGTTAAAACCAGGAGCCTCCAGAATAACGACGAAAAAAAAAAATGCAGAGTCAGCCTGCGCGGCTCTCTCGGGTTAAACAGTTCCGCAGACAGCGCTGTCAGAGCGAAGATATGAGCGCGCGTGCGCCAGGCTTCAACAGCCCCTCGGAAACCCCAGAGCACAGCCGCTGTTTACACAAACCCCCCATTAGCAGCACAGACTCTCTCTCTCAAGGGCCCGCTTCCCCAGGACACCCCATCGATGGCTCAGCGGTAACCATCGGCAACGATCGGCACAGCAAACCATCAAGAGGAAATGTCACAGACATTATTAGAGGTCAAGTTTGCCATTTGGTGTCTGCAAATTCAAATCAGGGAACCGTTTCAAAACCATTTCCCATTCAGCTCTTTTTTTTTTTCTTTTTTAAAACAGCTCTGCACTCCTATTGGCCACAGTAGAAGCAGAAGGCCCCACCCACTGAGGTCACAACTCACTGAGGGGGAGAAAACAAAGCTTAAAATCGTTATCTCCTACACAAGGGTAATTGAGGATTGCTTTTCCAGTCTGTTGCTGGACGTGAACTTTAGAATTTCCCAACGTGAACTGAGAGTTCTATCGACGTAATGACAGCCAGGAAACTGAAGAAAAACTTAAAATGGCCTTTTTCACTCAATAAGCTCCCTCCGTCGTCCGCTCCACTGACGAAACCGACACCAAAGCTTGAAGCACCCAATCAGAGCCCGTTCTGCAGAATTCCTTCGCCAATTCTCCGTACGGGGCCCCCAAACTGCTCCCACTGTTCCAACACTAATGAGGGCAACAACATTAATTAAACATCTTCACATCAATAGCCGTCCGTTCTAACAACACTGAGCAATCCCCTTCGAGTTTGAGCCAAACTGTGATTGCAGGGACTTCAATAGAGCAAAGGGGCCAATGTTATCCCCAGCAAAAAAAACTTCCTGAGCCAAAAACAAACCTATAATTCCCCACCTAACCCCATCTCAACTATCCTGAGCAAGTGTGGCCACGTTTAGACAGACATTGTGCAGTAAGCTTTGGATCATAACGTCAGAAAAAAAACAAAAAAGTGCCAAAAGATTAAAGAGATTACCGTCTCAAGAATGCAAACAATGAGCCAGAGTGCCCTGACCCAAGTTACTGTGGCTGCTACGTGTGCTGTACAATCGCGGTGTTAGGCAGGGGGTACGGGAGGGCTCAACTTCATTAGGACACAATCGCATTCCAGAACTCAAGCTGCCGTCTGCCTACTGGCCCGTGACCTTGCCAATCAAAACAAAACCAAGAGCCCGTCCATGTTGTCTCTTCATCCCCAACACTGAGAAAGACCGCACTTTGATCGGGCCTAATCCAGAGGCCCTTAACGAAAGCATTGCCTGGAGAAGCCCAGCTGGGTGAACACTCAGCAAATAGGTATTCCATTGGAAAAGTCTAGTGTTACCAGAGTCAATAAGCAAACGTCTGCCATTTTGAACACGGCAAATGTCTCAACTTACAAACTACAGGAACATGAGCAGACCAAAGGACAGTCAGGATCTGAGGCTCAAGCAATGTGCGTCCACTTTATCTTCAGTACCTTTTTTCTTTAAAATAAAGTCGACATTAGCAGTCACTTGTTACTGACAAACGTTTATTGTAAACTACCAAAAAGACGTGTGTTTTTGGCCTATGACCACAGACAGAAAAAAGAGTTTCCCAGTTTTGGTCTGGTCTACGATCACAAGAGCAGGGACAACTCGACCAGCTGTCGCATTTACACATTTGCCGAGATATGATCTCATGGTCAAAAATACCATGAGATCATCATGGTCAAAATCCAAGCCAACTGCCAAAAAAAACCGAAATCCCAAACTTGCAAACACAGACCAGGGGTTGCGTCCTCAGGAAATGCGCCACCCTCCCTCACCTTGAAGTTGCTGGAGTTGACCCAGGTGGTGGCGATTGCGTCGACCATACGGTCCAGCATGGTCTGGTCCTGCTCCAGGTCCTGGGATTTCTGCCTGTCGGCGATGAAGTCGATGATCTCCTGCCCCACCTGCAGACGCCGGCCCACGTCCTTCTGCAACACCTGAGCCAGGCAGCTCTCCATGCTGGGCTCCATGTTCAGGCCCAAACTCCCCCCGCGAGAGACCAGGGGAGCGTCAGCTAGCAGCGGCCCGCGGGCGTGTGTGCCCCCGGATTAAACAGAAGAACACGCGTACGCTCACGCGCGCGCACACACACGGCTTTTTATTTTTATCCCGAAAGGGATGACCCTAGATTCGCTGGGGGCGAGCGAGATGCCACAGCTCAGAGACGCGGGTTCTAGAATGGCAACAATGCACCATGTGTGTCTTGGTGGCAGCTGGTGCTGGTGGTGGTTGGGGCCTTTTTAAAAAAAATGGAAGCCAAACACAGCTAGCGGCAGCAGCGCTGATGACGGCGGAGACGGCGGTAACTCGAGACGGAGAGGGAGGGTCCGGAAGGGCGGTGCTTCATAATTCAGTAGTGCTTCCTTCCTGGGAGTCCTGCGAGAGAGATGAAGGCATTTAAGCACACGCTGCCCCTCTTACAAAAAAAAAAAGTGTTAAGGCACTCCACTTCCCATCCATCCCAACAGACATTCACCTGTAGTTTGCAAAGGATCGTGGGCTGTATTTACTAAGTCGGTCATGCAAATGATTACAGATATGCCCTGTGCACTTTTGGCTTGTTGACAGCATGCAAGTTCCAAATAGGGGAGCCGTGTGAAAGTCAAAGTCATGAAGACCAGTGGAGTCCAATCGCGAGGCATTTAGGGCTGTCCTAGGAAAAAAACCAGAGAAAGTGACAGGCTAAATCTGAACCCTGCATTTACGATGCTTCCATCTAAGGGAGATGTTTATATCTAAGGGAGATGAGTCGCTTTCCAACTGAACACATCCCTGTGGAATCCACTTTCAAACAGACTTATTTGTTTAATTTTCCCCAGAAAACTTGATGTTGATTTTAAGCTCCAGCTAGATATCACCTAGGTGGTGTATGCTAATAATAAGAACAAGGAGGCTATTCTCTGAACAGCTTGGGGAAATACCTAAAACTCCATTCAGGTGGATACCTCAGAGAATTTAGATAACTGCTTTTCCAACCGTCAGCCCAGGCACAGGGATACTGTGGTAGTGGGGACGGAGGGTTATACACCTGATATGATATATGCACACTCCCAATGAACCCCTTAACCTGATCTTTTTCAGTAACAAGCATTTGCAAGAAACATATACTACATGACCAAAAGTATCAGGACACCTCTTAGTCAGGGGCTGTTTTTCATGGTTTGGGCTAGGACCCTCAGTTCCAGCGAAGGCGAATCTTAATGCAACAGCATACAATCACAGTCTAGATGATTCTGTGCTACCCCAACAGTCTGGGGAAGCCCCTTTCCTGTTTCAGCATGACAATTTCCCCAGGCATACAGCAAGGTCCAAATAGAAATGCTTTTGTCCAGAACGGTGTTGAAGAACTTGGCTGGCCTGCACAGACCCCTGACCTCAAGCCCATCCAACACCCTTGAGATCAATTGGAAAGCCAACTGCGAGCCTAATCGCCCAATCAGCGCCCGACCTCACTAATGCTCTTCTGGCTGAATGGAAGTAAATCCCTGCAGCTATGCTCCAACATCTACTATAAAGCTTTCCCAGAAGAGTGAAGATTATTATGGCAACAAAGGGCGGACCAACTCCATATTAATATCCATGATTTCGGATGAGACGTTGGATGTCAGGTGTTCACATACTTTTGGCCATGTAGTGTATAAACATAAATGTTAGTTATGTCAGTCACCCAGTGTATGTACATCAGCCAAGAATCATAATAATAATTAAACATATCTCTAATTCAAAACAGGTTTTTGACAATACAAGATGGCTTAAAGTTGGCTTACATCTGTTGTAAACATTCTTTAATTGGCCAAATGTGTCAGTTCTGATGTAAACGCCTGCTCTCCAGCACAGCAGAGACCGTATGTAATTATTGATAAAATGCAAATATCAGACCAAAATATAAACCAAATAATATGTTGACATTTGAAATACAACCATAGCAGTCTTGATGCATGTCATTTTAATTTCCAACGAAACCAGATTTTTTATTTTGTCCCGTTCTAAAACGAATGAATTCAGAGCGAAAGTATGGAATACTTGGTCTTCGCTTTTAGGCGATTGAAGCTGGTATTCTTAGTCGCACACGAGCATCTGGTAAAAAAGCATTTATTCTCCGGAGGTCTTTTGCTACAAGCTCCATATATTCCAGTTTAATGTGGGATAGGGAGGATACTGCCAAACGCCGACGCTATCCTTACGCTAAAATAGGTTAAGACTGCAAAACCGGAGTCCAGTCAGCAAATAAATCATGCATGTTAATAAGCTTTTAAAATAGAAATACGGTTCTGTATGGCTTAGTTACTCATGTAATGGTATTAACCCGACAGTAACTGACGTTAGCCAAGTTAGCTCGCTAGCTTATCAGCGATAGGAAACTCCACCACCGAGCCGGACGTTCCTATCAGTTGGTTTAGCTGTTACATAGCGAGCTTCTGTTTATGTAATGAAGAGTACACATAAACAAACTGGTTAATTACTCAGATTTTTTTTCCAGCAAGCAACCAATTTTCTACCGTTTCAAGCGATGGAAATGACAGGACATCAGCAGCCCGCTGTCGATGGCCGTTCAGCCAAAAGCAGCAGGCCTTATATTTACACAAACGCTTTGGTAGCTTTCCGTTCTTTCAATAATACAGGGCACCATCTCTATTCGGCTAAATACATTATCGCCAATAAAATTATATCACACAGTATATATCATAGTTATATACATAGTAACAGAATATTTGTGAATTATTTGTGACATGTATCATAACTAAGCAGTCCCAACAGTATTAGTAGTCGGGGCAGCGCATTTCGCAAGCAGAACCAGTGTCGTTAGCAAGCTAGTCGAAGCGCCCTGCATCTCACTGCCTCTGATGCGCTCTACATTCGCAAGGCTGGCCACAAAACATCCGATTATCCATCATCATTCATGCACAGCATCCTCAGTCAGTAGTCAAACAGTTAGTTGCGTATCACAATATACAAAGCGAAACGCATATTAAACCATTTTATTCTTAAATAACTTGCTTATATTGTATTACAATAGCAACAATGTCCACTATCCCATTGATTAGTTGGATTACTAGTTAGCTCGCTACATGCTCATGAACTAACTAACATCACAATTTAGCGAGGCTGGCTAAATAAATTATTATATATGCTAGGTGAATTGTAAAGCCACTTACCATGCCCAACTCTGTGCAATTAGTGTGGCTAATTGAAAATGCGCTTTTTATTAGCTAAACAGCAGCGCTGAGATTCCTCTCCACCCCGTACACTGCAGGATGAGAATGGAGACGCTGCTGCGCGTGCGCAGCGCAGTGCTGCCGAGCAGGCGCACATACACGCTGCCGCGCAAGAATGGAGGTCCTGTAACGCAGGCGCAGATCAGTGCTACCGTACGCCCCCTTAGCAGTGGCCACTAAACTGTACGGACCCGACTGACTCTACCAGAGACTCTAAGCATATTTGACTGTACTGGGCATCTAATAGCAACACCACCCGCTGCGGGCTCTCTCAAATTCTGCTGTTAGCAGCAATGGCATGTAAATTATTTACTAACCATGACGCTTCCGTTCAAGATGACCAGAATCACAAAAGGGGTTCAACAATGAGGTGTAATTTATAGCTGAGAACTAGTAAGTGGAGGTCGTAATTACAGGGGGAAACAATGGTGCTGCATTCCAGGTATACAATAAATGTAAGACTTTTCAAGCCAAGCTGCGAGGAAGAATACCAACCATCCTGGTTACCATTTAGTAGGTAAGCAGGGATAAAATTTCCGGATGATGATTACACTCGTTGTAATGACCTGGCTTGGAATGGAGGAAATAACTAATTAGCCCTTCACTCACTTAACAGCAACGTTCTAACCTATTTTTACACAGTCTATGGTTCTAACACATAAAACCAAGTACGAAGTTCTGACCTCCAACGAAACATCATAGGGAAACAGGTCACGTATTTACCAACTATAGTAAACTGAAACCACTGACAGCTACATTATCATATAATGCCAGGGATCCCTGAATCACCATGCTTTGGCTACTTCCTAACCTGTAGCCTATAAACACAGGAAACTCTAATGTTGTACTATAATGTTGTTTCAATTGTAAGCGCGCGTCTTGAATCGATATAAAGTGTTGCTGAATTGCTGGCCATTTTGCAATCGTCCGTTAAAAGGGAAAGCAAACAATTAAGTTCCGCGTTTTAAAATAGTCCAAAACAAGCTCGGGTGGAACGGCATGGCTGGAACAAAGGTTTAGGAAAATGTTGAGTGGACCGATTTCACAGTTCTTTACTGGAACGATAGCGCCATCTTGTGATTGCGGCGCAGGAGCACGACTGAAACAGAACAATGAAAAGTGGCATCAAACAATGGATTTTCCATAAGGATGGGCTAATCCTATTTGGCAATGCCAGTTTTTATGAATCATCCAAATGCATTTCTTCATGAGAAGGGATTAGAATCTGTACAAATCTCAAGACACAAATTAACCATTCTCCCCTGATTAAATAATGAAGTTTGCAGATAACGTTTCCAAAACATTTGAGGTTGTACATCTACAAGTGAGCCATACAAGTCAAATTTAATTAAAAATACACAAGTCATTTGATATTACACACATTATACAATTAGATTTACATGTAGGATTCAAATGACTCAGTCTCTGGATAATTTAAGGTCCTCCCCACAGGAAGATATGGGTGCATCACTTAAACCAAACCTCAATGCAAACCAAACCTCAACAATGCAAACCCTATACACATTAGGATTTCTCTCCAGACGCCACTTCTGCAAATCTACATGCAATCCAGCCACATACACTTAATTTTATGAGATTCAGCAATTCAATCCCATTGTAAAATGTCTTTTCATGGCCTTTTCAGGCAGTTTTCGTATTTTAACAGTGCGGGGATTGGCATTGTCCATTGGATATCAGTCCTGAGAGGAACACATTTCCCTTTATGTTGTCTTTTTTCGTTTAGACTTCTTTGGTGCTGGTTTGACTTTGATTATAATCTCATCGTCTTCATCGTCATCATCAATTTTAACGGACTTCCTCTTCTCCAGGATGGATGGAGTGCACACAGGGGTAATGTCCTATTAGGAAAAGACATCAAATCAGTTGAAAATGTGTTATTTCATCATAGAAATGTGAACATTCAACTCCTGTCCATTAAATACATACTATGTAGGACTTTTACCTTGAAAATATTACAAATAACTATGCAAAGGCAACTCCATGATGTACTGGCAATCTGTCTTTACGCCCTTTCGGCAAATTTGTGCACCTTTACCGGTATTTGTTATTCTATAATGTGTATGGGGCGTTTCTAGGCGTGGCACAGTTTTCAGTGTGGGGAGGGGTGGGTGTGGCCGCAGAGCCAGATAGAAGTCCAGATACGGCGAAGCAAAAAAGACAAGCCGACAGGGCTCCTTCAAGAACTACAGTTAACTTTGGAATTGCTTTTCCTGTGGTATCACCTGAACATTGGCAAGGGGATTAAAAGTGATGCGGAGTTGGCTTAGTTTCTGTTGGACCTGGAAGTAAGATTGCCAGCAGTGCGAGGCTGGTCACAATAAGGACTTTCGAGGGTCTGAAATTTACTCGTTTAAAGTTCCAAAGTTAAAACCACTATTACGTTCACCATAATGTAATTAAGCTATAATCGAATCTGCCTTCTTACTGTTGCTCACGGTCACTCAAGTTGGCTCACTTCACAGTACTAACATTACCTTTAGCTATCCAGCTAGCTACGTTAGGTGGGGTAACTTATTCAGCGTGAGTGGGTGGGGTTGAAGATGGAGGAGGAAGCTTCTTTGATTGTAAACACAAGCTAGGAAATTCTTTATAGTATGCCTTTATTGTAAATGTGGACACACAGGTCTTATTCCACTGTTATAAAAGCAGGCAATGAGCTTAATGTATCCCTGTTCTTTAGGCAGTTATCTCACCCCAGATAACTGACATGTCTGAGGCGATTTTCAGGCTGTGCCACAAAACATTTACTCCTATAATACAGCACATGGAAATATAAAAATTATCAGTATACTATATCAAAACTATTTATTTAAAGTATTTCCATGAAAGAACTTCTAAGTGTCATTAAAATTAAGATTGGATTGCCTTTATTTTAAAATGACTGGAATCTCAGTTCTGACAAAATGGTGTCATGTACTATATGAATACACCTAATGTGCATTTTACTTACTTGACTGCAAATAGATGCGTTTGTGTCGTCTGCAGACATCTTATTTTTGGACACCTGAGAAGCCTTCGGACATAAAAAAAAACAGCCATTTAAAGTGTTATACACATTACAACATTCATACCACATTCAAGTCATACCTTTCCATTCAACAATTAATGCATATATATATATTTTTTTATTAAGTGCTTCGCCTCGATGAGTCTGAATATCAAACTTACGAATCCCGGGAAGTCATAGTCGATTCCCTTCTCTGCTAGCTTCTTGCGCAGCTTGGATTCTTTCTGGAGCAGTTTGCCGGTCATGCGTTTGGTTTCTTCGGGCGTACGCTTCTTGTTGTAGCGCTTGACTGCAGGGAACGAAGGCTTCTTAAAGAACTTCTGAGATCCGACAAACAGCCGGCTGTGGACCCTCTCAGGCGGCACCAGACTACCTATTTGGACGAGAAGAGAACAGCCTCGCTTGAACGATTCAGACTACACGCATGACAGCTTGATAAATGTTTATTCTGTTAATCTCATACTCACACTTTATAAGTCTTTCCCCCATGAGATAATTATTCATGGTTTCTGCGACAATTTTGGCCACTTCATCACATTCAAACTCCACAAAGGCATAACCCTTGCTCCCACCGGTCTGAAAGGAAACGGGTAGTAACTTAATTTACCAAAATTATTTTACAAAGATTAATTCTTAAAGCAGAAAATTCATCTGTGGGCACATGGGTTTCATTGCACTGCTAAAGCAAGCAAGCAATAAGCTTAATGTACCATTTTTCTGTAGGCACAGTTATCTTACCCCAAACAACTAGGACATCTGGGGTAATTTTCAGACTGTGCCACCTACCATTTCTATGTAAAACTAAGAGCACTGTAACATTTCCATCTCAATCTCCAGTTGTATTCTTTTAGTTGCAGCTTTCAATATTCAACATCACTGCCACAAATAAATGTCAGTGTAGTATACCTGAAGCCAGTGTAAGATTTCCAGTTTCCACCAAATGTGGCTATGAACCTACTGCGTAGTACATTCGATAATGATTCTTATCAACACACCAAGGTCTAATTTACTCTCACCAAAACATTTTTAAATGCTGGGGGGAAAATCTCCACAGAAAATAATCAGAATCAACTAAAGTTAAACAGAATGAACTGCATATGAAATCTGTAGCAGGGACTATGTAATATTTTGTTATTAACGCTCTTAATACTGGACACATTGCCATTCACCTTCTTGCTCCTGGACAGCCGTAACCTCTGCACCGTCCCAAACTGTCCGAAATAGTGTCGGAGTTGGGGCTCAAACAGCCCATTTGGAAGATGGCCCACGTAAATCACTCCTGGGTTTAACGATTCTCCCTAAACAACAGAAAAATTGTTGCAGTCTTTGATTATTCACATTACTTTGAAATAATCTAGAATCTTGATTATGGTAATCACACGCACAATCACGTTAACGTTAAGCAATCCTTGCATTAGCGAACGAACAGACTTCTTTGGAAAAAACAGTTTTAGCCGACAAACTAATTTCTATAGTTACATTAATACCGGGATGAACTTCATAGTTAATCCTGCAGTGACCAGCCAGTAGGCCAGTACCATCACCGAATGTAAAACTTCAGATACCTTGTTACACCAATAATTTTCTATCGGTTTCTTTAAATGTTCCTAATAGCTCTGGAAAATGGTCTAAGTCAATAACAAGTCTAAGAGATCCGAAAAGTTGAGAACAACTTAGGCAGCAAAGTAACCTCAACAGCTAAGGCTAACGTTAGCCAGTGAGCAGCTGTCGCATGGCTCGCACGGTACTCACTTTTTTGGGACGCGTTTTCACTTCCTGCACTTTCTTCTTAAATTCTGTCTCCTCTTTCGGGTTTAACGCCAGCAGACTTTTGGCCGGTTTGGCAGAAGGCGATTTACCTTCAGTCATGGCAAAATTTTTGATCGTAAAAATCTTCAAATATCAAACTATCACACCACCACGTCCCTGTGCACACCACGTTGCTGATTGCACTTCTCACGATTCTCACCAACGACACAAAACCAACGTTGGTATCGTTCCTATTTTAAAGTGTTCTCTCTGATATAGCCCCACCTACCGCGCAGGAGGGTAACACGTCCTGCCCGAACAAATAGCGGTTTGCAAAGTAAGGCTACTGTATCTATTGTACGTTCTGATTTTGTATCCTGCTTCCTGCCCGTTTCTAAGTATTCATAAGAACTCTTATGAAAGTAGAAATTAAGAAAACGGTACCGGTACATCTGCTACGGACTGTATTCATGAATTTATGTTAATTTAATTATAACCTAGCTATTTAAAAAAATTACAACCTAGCTATTAGGCTACTAGTAATGTCACCAATACCAATTTGCTTAGACCATATGAAATTAATCAACATTCTCTACTGAAGACTGGTGAGAACTTGCAAATTAATTAGCAACATGGGGCGCATATCTGGTTGGGCGGGGAGAGAAGGGGAGAGAGGGAGAGGGGCGGGGAAGTTGTCATTTAAAGGATGTTTTGGTCCTTTGAAGTCGTTTTATCAGTCGGACGGGGAAAGCGAAGGCTCACTACTGCTTTAGTCAAAATGGCCACAAAAATCATTTATTTCACGGTGAACGGGAGACCGGAACAGGCAGAGTTTCCTGTGGACTGCCCAGCTCAGGATGTCAAAGGTAGGTATGTTAAAGTTATTTATGTATGGTTATTATTTATTTCATTGCGAATATATTCAGGTAAAACAGAAAAAAAATCATGGTGCAGTGTTTATATATATAGGTAGGGTAACGGAGAAGGGACCCCAGCTGAGGTTGTGCCATGGGATCAAACCTCAGGGGAATCACATATGCACATATGACAGAGTCGGTTGTCCTATAGACTGCATCACACACCTTGCCTTAAAATCAAATTTTTATGAAAGACTGTAAATGTGACCTGACTGGCCTAGTGTTGCATTTTGGTTTATATGCTGTTCTGGCACATTGTTAGTTGTGCTGTGGTCAACCAACTACTGCTATTGTATCAGGGTCAATGTTGGTCTTCTAATGCGACAGTCTCAATATATTCAATATCATTTCACCAGTCTGTAGTTAATTTTGCCATTTTGACATTTCCAGGCACTAACAGATGCCTTTGCATCTGTGGCTACTAAAGTGACCCTATGCTAAATATTTCTATTGACCAAACATAATATGGTCTAATGAAAGGACTATCAGCCAGCAGCCTAAATTGGTCAGTGATTGGATAGCCCAACTGCTGGACTCATGTTGTTTTCCAAAGAGCAAACCAAATCAAACTATGGCAACCTGGCAGATTTTTGCTGGGCCATAAAAAGTTTGATTTCCGGCTTAACCTGGATCCAGCACAGCCGCAATGTAGAGCCATAACTTAAACCTTGTTAAAAGAGCAAAAAATTATTCACAATTACATTAAATTGCCTGTCATTTAATTTCTTTCATTCACATATATTTTATGGTATATCATAGGAATTTGTTTAATAATTTCACTTCGCACCTATTTTCTGCGAACTGCATACATGATATGGGTTGCCATGTTGTGATAATAATAAAGCAGTATCTTCAGCTTATGATTCAGGGGTTACCCTGGTTTGAGACAGATGGAAGTGACAGCTCACTTTTTAAACTGAAGTGCATTGCCTCTCAGGCGACATATGGCATCCTCAGTACCTGGTGCTTCACTTCTCTATTGTGAGCTCAGAGGAGACCAGACCATTTACAATCAAATTGCGAAGTCAGGCATTATTAAGATAACCAATGGGAAGACAGCTCTGCCAGGGTCTACTTGTATACTTTATATATCAAATTCCTTGGGGTTTTGATTTATGATACCATGATACCATAATGTGCACTGAATGCATATACATACACTGAATGCTTTCACTCTCACTAAATGCATTCATGCCCACTAAATATGCCTACAAAACCCAAAGATGTTAAGGCCGAACTACATATAATGTTTTACACTCCGACATCATAAATACAAATTGATACTACAGCTTTCTGATATGCTTGTCTGGTTTATTTCAACTCCAATCCCTTCAAATTTGGCACTTCCATGTGCACAACCAGGGCTGCGTCTCCCTGGAACAGGAAGTAAGTTATTTCTTCTTAACTGATGCACAAGCCTCTTCAAAGACTGCAGAATCCCGCTTCCCCCATTGTGGTGGGAAAATTAGCTCTGGACAACCAGCCTAATAGGGTTGTATTAGAGTGCTGTTTTCAAAATATCCACTTCCAAACAGCGGATGTCAACCCTTTTCAGAGGACACCTGTGCTGTACACATCGAAGGCTGCTGGGGGGGTTTAACAATGAATGTGAGGAGAGCAGTGAAGTGGCACTGCCCATCTGCAGCTTTCCACACTGCAGACTGCCAGCATATAAAGGCCTGATATCGATCCAAATACAGTGCCTGGATCTGAAAATAAACTCTGCCTCCATGTGCTCTGACTGATTCACGTTATTGATTCCTGCCGTGTCCTTGTAAGAAAAACGTGTTTTTGGAAAAGTAGTAGACGTTTGTTAAAATGGGGGGTGTGCATATATTATGAACAATAGGTTCCTGTTGAACACACATTCCAGTTTTTTTATTTTTAGGATTAATGCTATTAATGCTGATAGGCCAGTTCTGCAGAGGTTTATTAATGTCTCTATACAACTATTTATACATTTAAAGGAGCAGTTCACAAATTTTTATCATTGTAATACTTTAAGGTTTGGATATAAAACTTAGGGTATATAAAATCAGAACAGGAGGACAACAGCCATATAGGTTCAGAGGTGCTAAGGTATTAGAGCAGTATTAGTACATGGTATTTCACTGAACACAGAGCCCAGCATTGATTTACAAAGGCATTGCTACCAACAGATACTAATGCAAATATGTAACGCGCATTATGTGATTGTTGGTTTTAATGTGCCTTGGATAGCAGCCATGCCAAAAGATATGCAGGACATGGGAGTGTCATCTTTCTGATTGACAGATCTGTTCCGGGCAGCAGCTGAAGCAGGCCCCCATGACATTCTGAAGCTGTACAATACCAAGGGGAGCATCATCAACATCTCCCCCCAGCTGGAGCCCAACAGCCCCCATGCCTGCTACAAGCTAGAGGTGGTGGCTACGGACTGTAACAGAAAGCCTTTGGGTATGACCTGCTGTGCAAGACGTGTCGTCCGGTCCCACAGACATTGTAGTTACACTCACTACTGAACTATGTATTGAGATTTCATTAACTGGTGATTTAGGGTGGTGTATAAGTATATTCCAAACTTAATTAAATACCTTGGAATAACAAAAACATAACCTTTTACATTATACTGCAGCATGGCCTCGACTGCATTGTTATTTAAAAAATACTATATATCACAGCAGATAGTCCACAAATCACAGCTGCTTTAGTGAAGAAAGTATATTTGCCAATAAGAATAATAATCTTCAAGGACAATTCTCAAAAATATAAATCAGTATTTTTCATTATTTGCTCTATTGCAGGTGGAGAACTTGCAGTTGCTTTAGGATTTGATCTTTCCTCCATGGAGAAAAGGTAAGACTGTCCTTACCTACAGGTGTACATAGGTTTAAGCTCTACATGCTTCCTCCTGTAAACTGATTGGCTGAAAATGTATTTCCAGTGTACCCTGTGGCTCCCCGGAGCCACAACTGTTCATCCTGCTTTAGGCTCAACAGATGATCTGCTTCATATTCTTTACATGAAACATTCTGTCATTGCTATTGGTGTAGTTGACATGTCCACATTTGATGCCTCATTACAAATGTCATAAAGTCAGCATTTTCAAGACCATTACCATAGACCTTTGCCACTGACCATTACCATAGACTTTTACCATAGACCATTACCATAAACCCTTACCATAGACCTTTACCACTGACCAAAACCATAGGCCATTACCATAGACCGTTACCATGGACTAGGGGTGGGAAATTCCAGTCCTGGAGTGCCGGTGTGCATGCAGGTTTTTGTTTCCACCATTTACCCTGGCTAAATTAGCTCATTGTCTGTACACGCCAACAATGGTTCACTTGTGGATTAGATCACAGTAAAACATGTCCTATAGGTGCACAAGAACTGTCTTTGGCTCTCATTCATGCACTATAGTTAAAATGCCAGATGGAATTAATGTTCAGGCTAATCAAGTAATTAAGGCCAGAAGCTGACATAAAAACCAGAAACAAACACAGCCCTCATTGCCAACCTCCTGCCATAGACCCATACCAAGACCTTGCCTTGCTACTCTGTAAAGTGTCTTTGTGACAGTTCTCTGTAAAATAGCGCTATACAAATAAAATTGAATTGCCAAAGACCTTTACCATAGACCATAACCAAGACCATTGCATGGACCTTTACCATAGACCATTACCAAGACCATTGCATAGACCTTTACCATAGACCATTACCAAGACCATTGCATAGACCTTTACCATAGACCATTACCAAGACCGCTGCCACAGACCATTACCATAGCCCTCTACCATTGACCATTTCATAGTCCCTTACCAAAACCATCACCATAGACCTTTAGCAGAGTACCTTCTGTTGCCCAAACACAGGTTACAGAGCCTGGAGAAGAAGATCTTGATTGAGTCTGTGGAGACACCCTCTGTTGTTTATGAGATGAAAACTCAGGTGGAGTTGTTCCGTGAGAAACTGGAGGTACCATGGTAACCTACCTTGCCTTCGTATCATAGGTGATACAGTTCATTTAAACAGTTAGTCTTTATTTCACCTGAATACTTTTACATATCAGCGGTGCCACTCAGTAGCTTTTTCCTATAGCCTTTCCTTTAGAACAAGTGCACAGCTGAACAATGTACATGGTTGGATGGGGGATCTGCAAGCAATGTTGCTGCTGTGTTGTATGAGTATTTGGTAGGCACTGGGTACTATCATGGCTTTAAATAAACACAAATCCCCAGTGGTGTAATAGAGATATTGCGCCATATGCATGTGGCTGCACACTGCTGCCCCAATGTCTCCCTTGCAGATTATCCCAGTTACCCACAGGCAATATAAACCCTCTGTCCGTTTCCCCTCAGTCTGTTGAACACCTGAGTTGGCTGGGCCTCTTCAAAGAGCTGTCAGAGGGTAAATGCAAACCGTCTCCTTTCTACCATAAGAGGGCGCTGCGTAAGACCCGCGAGGAGTGTGAGCATGTGCGGGAGAAGTTTCTCCAGATGAGGCAGGTTTGCACTGGGTTTGCACCATGCCTGTTAAGCTCTGCTCAGACCTGTAGAGTGTATGTTTCTTTGGCAGTACCTTGCATTCAATTAAGTTTTACTTGAGTAGCGGTTTTCAAGAGACGCTGTCACAAAGATGCCTTATAGACACAGGGAGCGGGAAAAATTTGGCTAGACCAAGCCTGAACCCCCAAAACTCCAGCAGGTGAAGTTTCAAGAAAATGTTATTGATTTCTGTCTTCCCAAAACAAAAAAACAAAAACAAAAATAAACAGGCTCTATAATGACATTTTATAGAAATATTGTACCTATAGAACATTATAATTATTATTGTAATGCTGCTCTAATAAGTTACCACACACATCACAACCTCAGAACATTATAGACATATACTTATATGTGAATATATTGTGTTTGTGATTGCACGTTTTACGGAAACTGATCAGTTCAGCTACTGGTCCATTCAGTTTTAACTGGTGATATACTCTGATGTATTTTCAGAATGGGTTATTTGTTGTTATTGCTGGAGGGTTGTGATTGTTCTTTTTTTGCCCAGCTCCCTGGAAGTCACAGAGGAGGTGAGACAATATCTCAAAACTCCCACCTTTGACAACTGGTGAGTTCGCCTCAGTCTGATCAGCCTGCTACAGACTGTCTCAATATTCACAGCTTCGTATTTCCCAGAACTGCACAGTATAGTTCCACAGCGTACTTTTCACAGGCTCACCTGTCTGGGATTTTACAGGTGTCCCAAATTCCTGTTTCCCTTCTTCACACAGACTTGAACAGGACAGGGTTCACTTTATGGCATGGAAATTGGAGGCCTCGTTTTATTGTTCCCGGTTGAATTTGGAGAGATATTGGTGTGAGAGCTCTGCTCGTGAGAGACTATCATTGCCTCGAAATGTGAAAATCACAAACACCTGGTCCTGCAATGAGAGCGCACACGCGCGGCGGGTATTGTCCTCTTAAACGAAGCCAGGGTGATGCATCCCTTTCATCTGATGCTGATGCTCATATCAATATGAATGGGTGTAGTGGGTACGGTGTGGTTCAGCCATTAACAAGCTCCTTTGAAGGTGTTCCATTAAAATATTGCAGGCTGGGAATGCACGAAGGGCTGGGGTCTCCGGGGCTATCACGCAAGGGCTCCAAGTACAAGGAAACAACGGCAGACCTGACACCGCATACAGCGCATCTCCTTATCCATCGATTAATCTGGGCTGTCAGCCTTTGTCAGTGTGCGTCACGCGTGTGCCAGCGTGCGTTCCGTGTACGTCAGCGTGGGTCACGCGTGTGCCAGCGTGCGTTCCGTGTACGTCAGCGTGGGTCACACGTGTGTCAGTATGAGTCACGTGTGTTAGGATATGTCAGAAAGTGTCACGCGGTTATTGGCACGGGTCATTCGCGTGTCAGTGTGTGTCAGTGTGGGTCAGCGTGTGTCACGCATGTGTCACGCTTGCTAGCCTGTGTCAGGCATGTGTTAGCATGTGCACGCGTGATCTCCATTGTTAACGAGGACACTGGCCTGAGAGGTAATAAAGACACATGGTGGCAGCGAAGCCGCCTGTCTTTAACTGTGCTGTGATTTAGAGCCAGTCTGATAAGCACCTTTTCTTCAGGAAGGGAGATTCTGTCAGTTTAGGAAAAGCGAGAGAGAGAGAGAGAGAGAGAGAGAGCATTATGCTGATGTCTTTCATGGGAATGATTCCATTGAGAGAGAGAGTATTATGTTTACATCTTCATTAGGAATGATTCCATTGCTGGAGAGAGAGAGCGTTATACTGATGTTTTTCATAGGAACAATTGCACAGAGAGAGAGAGGGAGAGAGAGAGAAAGCATTACACTGATGCCTTTCATAGGAGCGATTCCGCTGAGAGGGAGGGAGAGCATTACACTGGTGTGTTTCATAGGATTGATTCTATCATGTTGTCCATACACTGTGTTGTTGTAAATGGGAGCGGTGATGTTTTGGTCCGCGTACAGTAGCCACTTCCCAGATGATTCATGGTGTCCTTACAGTGTCCTTATAACATCATAGCAATGCCACACACAACCTGCCACGGTGGCTGCATTGTGAGGACATTCCGGTGTGTCGGCAGGCAGTGGGAGGACACCGAGATCATGGTGCTGCTCCAGGTGATGTACACGGACCTGGACTTCATATCCACCTTCAACATCGAAGTGGAGGTCCTCCAGCAGTTCCTGTATGAGGTCTACCGCCGCTACAACAACATCCCCTTCCACAACTTCAAGCACTGCTTCTGCGTCACCCAGATGGTGAGGAAGGGGGCGGGCTATCAGTCTCGACATCATATTACGTCACAATAGCAGACACTCTTACCCAAAGCAACTTAAAACGCAAGACCATAAGTGTATTCACCTGAGTCATGTGAGTGACAGTGCCAGACCAGGCTAATACAATTCCAGATCAGTGAGAATAGGTGCAATATCAACAAAGCACTAAATGTAAGTTAATTATGTTAATATAATTTTCACATCATAGTGACATCAATATCACAGCAGAATCTGATTTGGCAAGGAAGCTCTTTTCTCCAGTAACCGCCACTCAAATCAAATCTGGAACCAATTTGGAGCTTCAGCTGAATTATTAATTAACACATATTAATCATCACTCATACTCCAGATCAGTCATCTGGTCTGCACCATGGTGACACAGGTTAAATTACAGCTTGTTGCTCTTTATGAATAGACTGATATAATTTAGAGACAAATGCAATTTTTTTACAACTTTGTGACTCATTACAGAATTTGATTGGGATTACAGAAAATGTGCGTAGGTGTGTGTGCTTGTGTGTGTGCACGCATGCAGGCTTGTTTGTGTGTGTATGTTAACCAACACCCTCTCCCATCTGATAGATGTATGGACTCATCTGGCTCACAGACCTGAGGACTAAGATGGAAAGCATTGACCTCTTGATCATGTTGACCTCGGCAGTCTGTCATGACCTGGACCATACCGGCTACAACAATGCCTACCAGGTAAGCTGGGAAATGTCAATCAAATCAGACCACACCCACCCTGTAGAGTTTAAATGCACCAGGAGCATCTATCTTCTGCAATTTGTTTAATAATGACATTTCACACATGTAATGGCTTATTCAGCCAAGTGCTGATTTCTAGGTCAGATGTAGCTTCTCATCATAGTCAGGGTTATGGAATGGAGTTGGGCTTTCTGATCCTAGATCAGTGCCAAGAGGTAAAACATGCTATATGGAACTGAGTCTCTCCCCCTGCCAGCATCATGGTGATGATGTCAGCGATGACATCACGTTTGCTCTTGTGTTTCAGATTAATGCACGTACAGAGCTGGCCTTGCGGTACAATGACATTTCTCCCCTGGAGAACCACCACTGTGCCGTGGCCTTTGAGATCCTAGAAAAGGTAGAGGACTTCATTAACCCTGCTTAGCTTACACACAGAGTTCTTATAACGCTGTAGCATTGCAATGTAGCAATCCTATATACACGGGACCCTTAAACAATACAGTCTCAATCATACAGCATATCAAGGCAGCATTATATATTCTGTGGAAACTACAGCTCCTGGAGGATATCGCCGAAATGTTGCTGGCATTCGGGTTTGTAGAGTCAACATGTCCAATGATAGACACGGACAAACAGTGGTCTTGATCAGAAATAAAGCTGTCTGCAAGTTGCATCCTTTGAATTTGCAAACGTTTGTTCGTGCTAAAGTATTTAAAGCTCTGTTCCTGAAAATATATTCCTGTAGCTGAGTGTTTACACAGTAATTGTGTTGTTGTTGTTGTTTTCCCTTTTTGTAGAAAGAAAGCAACATTTTTAGAAACCTGACAACTGAACAGTATAAAAGGATAAGAGAGGGCATGATAAAGTAAGGCACCTTTTCCTTATTCTCTTTTGAGCAAAGACTCAATTATTCTCCTCTTAACGTAGGCCTGTCTGTATTTTTCTTAACGTAGGTCTGTCTGTATTTTCAGTCAATCTTCTTCCACCCGATTCTTTACAGCAGCCTCTCAAAAACAGATGTGCATGGATAAAATGCTATTATATTCCAGAATGCAAAGGAAATGCTAATTTGTACCACACGATTTAGGAATATACTGTATGTCACTGTTTTTTTATTATTATCATGAGAGTTAAGTCTAACTCCTTGTCATTACATGCATAAATAATTAATTCACTGCTCCCTGAAATTAACATGGAATGTTGTGTTTGTGTCAGAAACAGCAAGCTTTAATTATTCGGAAAAAATAAGGAAATATGGAAACATGTTGCTGGCTGTACACGAATCAGGGCCTTCCTCTAATTAATAATTTGTTGTTTCAGGTGCATCCTTGCCACAGACATGACGAGGCACAACGAGATCCTGAACAAGTTCAAATCCATTTTGCCCTCGTTCGATTTCAGCAACAAGGACCACAAAGACGTGGTGAGTGGATTCGAGACGGAGAGGGCGGGGCTCCAGGGAACAGGTGTTTAGCACAGTCAGTGGCCCGTGAAGAGGTCATAAGACCGGAGAGGCTGTCATCTCTTGCTTGCTTTGAAGAGTCTTTGCTGAATTTGCGTCAAACGGTGAGGGCTCGCATTCTTACCGCGTACGAGCGGGAGAAAGGCGGAGTGCGGGTGGAACTGACAGCAAAGGTCAAGTGTCTTCTGGCCGCAGCGTGGGCACAAACACCGCGGGCTCTCGCACGCACGGGGTCGGACCAAGCGGCCAAAGCCGGGCTGCATTTTTGAATCTCGCTTAGCTTGTTGATTGATGTTGCTCACTATCGCTAGTGCGGCTAGCTCCAGTATAGGTGTTTCGGTCACTCGTTTCAATCTAACTTAACGGTAACAATATGCTCAAAATTCCAATGTCGTGGATTGAAGTTACATCTTTAATATTAGCATAAAACCTTACATGTCTGTAATTAACATATATGTTTACATATGTATATCTTCAAAATGAGCAAATATCTTCAACGTGTATTTTTAATATTAGCATATGTCTTTACCAGGTATCTTTAACATTAATATATATCTAATCCAAGGATAAGAGGAGCTCCCTGGTGGTTTGATGTTAGAGCGGGAGGTATAGCAGGTGATTATCTGAGCTAAGCAGAGAGCCACCGGGGCTTCTGATTAGATTAGAAGTGAAGCAGTGATTTTCCTATCGATCCCTGCAGCTGATGATGATCATGATCAAAGTGAGTGACATCTCCAATGAGGCTCGGCCCATGGATGTGGCGGAACCCTGGCTGGACTGTCTGCTGCAGGAGTTCTTCAATCAGGTGACTGATCCTGGCCAGCAAAAGCAGATTCTATGGCGCTGTATCAAACTCTGGTCCTCCGGAGGGCAGCTGTTTGCCAGTTTAGGCCTTGAAAACTAGGCGTTTTGGCCAATGAGTGACATTAGAAGGATGAATTACTGTGCACTACCTGGTGCATTGTGAATTTCAGAGTGATATAATTATAGTGATGTAGTGTAAATGTAAAATGTAGTGTTTTGTCATGCCAATAAAGCTAATTGAACTGATGCAGAGAAGTATGACAGTTTATCCCTAAACATGTCAGACGAACTGTAAGTGGCAGCAATGTGGGTTTGCAACTGAGGGTCTATTGGTTCACATCCCCAGTGATGTGCTGGTAATGTACCCCCAGAAAAGTACTAAACCATCAAGTATTTACCCTTTAGGTATTAAACCCTTAAATAGTAAACCCCTAAGTATTGAACTCCAAACCACTTCAGTTAATATCCAGCTGTAAATGTGAATGATACGTTTAAAAGCCCACAACAGCTGAAATCATTTCAGAGCGACATGGAGAAGCTGGAAGGCCTGCCCGTGACCCCGTTCATGGACCGGGACAAGGTGACCAAGCCCTCTTCCCAGACCGGCTTCATTCGCTTCGTCCTCTTCCCCCTCTTCATCGAGCTGGCCAACCTGTTCCCCTGTCTGGAGGTACGGAATCCCTCGTCCCCTCAGACTGCCCCGCGGAGGCCCTAATAGAGCAACAGGGCAGCTGAATGTTCCCCACTCCCTCAGATTGCCCTACAGACACGCTAAAGCAACACGGCAGCTAACCGTATAGCTCTTACTTTGCTACTAGCTACTTACTTTATACAGCACTTTGGATTTGAAAAGGTACGGGCAGGAGTTATTCAGACAGGGGAGCATTTTCTTCAGTTTCTGCTACAATATGGGATCAGCGAAGGCTGTATCCACAGTTATAGTCTGGATGTTAATAAAAGAGGCGGCTTAAAGACTCTTAAAGGGTTGAAATTGATGAATGTTTACTTCTTTACGTTGCTTATATCTGTTGTGCACAATTTCATATTCTACCACATATTCCTTTCATGTCTCGTGTCATTTATACAAGTTTACTATAAAATCTTGGTAACCAGTGAACACAATATTCCTAGACATTTTAGTTAAGATGTGCTCCTAGCACTATACGAAGATTCACATTAGTCTAATTTACGAATAACTACTGAAAGGAAAATAAACAAAACAAGAGGCTGGTCTAATGAGGGGCACTTAGCTGATTTCTGGAGGATTGTATTGCCCATGACAACAAGCCTAGCACAGCACTCCAAAACACCGTGCCTTTTAAGGGTTATTCATGCAGTGTCCTCGTCTCCTAGCAACACATCATCGACCCCGTGCGCAAGGCCCTAGACTACTACACCGAGATGGAGAAAGCCCTGGACAAGGAGAAGCAGACCTGAGACCAACGTGCCACTGTGAGCCAAAGAGGTGGGGGCCCAATGCCCGAACAGAGCAGCAGCCTCCAGCCAATCAGAAGCTCCCAAAACAATGTGGTCTTCAAACCTTCTCAGAAACCAATCAAATATGCTGTCAATGGATGTCGGACATATATGCGCCTTTGTTATATGAATATGAAACTTGGAGAGAAGTTGTACTTAAAACTTTCAGTCTTAATATTTTATAAATGTGTTTATTTAACCGTTATTTAACCAGGTAAAAGTAACTGAGAACAAATTATCATGTGACATGCTTGTGTTTTTATAGAAATTATCTAATAAATTGTAGAAATCCTTTTAAAGAAACACATGGCAAGAAACAATTAAATTTCTTAAAGTATATTCACATTACCACTGTTATGTCCTTTTTGTATAGTAGTACTGTCATGAAGAATGTTGTGGTATTAAAAATATAGATTTGTGTTCATTCTCTATCAATAGGATAAACAGCATAAATTGCTGTATGAGCAATATTTTGATTATGATTTTATATACATGCAAGCACAACCTGAAATGCTTATAGTAGATATATATTTGGTTGTTGTTGTTTGTACTAAGATTGATATGTACAACTACACCGCCTGAATATATTTTCAAATATATGGGATTTTGTTGTATCTGTGTTGTGGATACAAATATCATTGAGTGTACTCTGGCATCCCAGCCATAATAACATTGTTTGGTGGCATTTTAGCTCAGGTATATAATGTTGAAAAACATAATCAAGGGAAAATACTATTGAAGGAGCAGAGATTAATATAAAAAAATGCAATGTCTACAATCTTCTACTGGGAGAACTGCAATCATTAGAGCAGAACTTAAATAGTAAAATATTGCCATCTTGTGGACAAAGTAGGTGATGACCTGTCTCTTTGTTTTTGAGAATTTGATATTTTAAAAATCTGTTTTCTTTCCATCTCTTTTAGTTTTCTTACCATATTTTCCATAGTTTAACTATGGTACGGTTGCTTCTCTGAAAACTTTGTTGTCATTTCATGATCTATATAACCTTATTTTAGATTTCTGTGTACAAATTATAATCTAAATTAGAACTAAACCCTCAATGATGTTTAACAAAAACCAAACTAACCATATTTCGTATATCCAATGTTTCAATGTGTAATCAAGATCCCTGCTTGCATCCACTGATGAATTATGAATGGAATGATGAATCCATGCAACCTGTACATGGAGTCTATGAAAGTAGGTATTTACTGTGCCATAGAGCATACATAGAATCAGAATCAGAATCAGAATCAGAATCGAATTTATTGCCAAGTACATTTACACATACGAGGAATTTGCTTTGGTCAACACACCGAGGCAGCCATCTGCGGCGCCAACTTATTAGATGAGAAATGAGAGAACAGGAGGAAGGAGGAGGAAGAAAAACAGTCCTTTCAATGAAACGAGAGGGCACTCGTTTCATTGAAACGAAGAAAAACCTCAGCACATAGCAACATCATAAAAACATTACAAACATTACAAACATTACAACAAAAACTCGAAGACTTGCACATGTGGTAGGGGGTAGGGTGTCAGGGAGGGGAAGTGTCGCAGCACAGACACTGGGGGGAGCGCGCAGCCGCTCAGGCGCAGCGCATCAACCCTCAGCCGACTGGAGAGAATACAAAAGGGCCAGGTGGTGAAGTCTAGGAAGTAACGGGAAACAGCCTCTACTGTGAATGCTGAGGGAAAACGAGCTTGCTACCCAATGAATTCAATATAAGTATGGGGCATACTGCCCCGCCAAAATATAACTTGGCAAGATGGCATACCTGCCATCCCAATATAGAAAACCAAGGTGATTTCAAAACCAAAGAGAACATGCTGGGTCAGTTGCAATGTACTGAGCTGGAGTGTGGACCTCAGGGTTAAACCCCTGGACCACAGAACTGTGTAACGATTGGAACAGCTAGCCACAGCTGTAGATTAGGAATAGGCCATTCCATTTTACATGCAGTTCTGCGGTCTAGAGTTTTAAACTTGAGGTTTCAACATCAGCTAAGCACACTGCAATTGACCCCATTGTTCAAATTTATGTGATCATAAATTTTGTTAAGTGGAGCAGTTTGAAACAATAGTTGTTTTGGTCCAGAATTCTTGGGGAATATATTCATCAAAATGTATATATTTTATTACATATTGCATATTTTTACAATCTGCTTTTCATGTGAAACGTAATGATCATAAATCAAGTGTCAAAATACCATCGGGGAGTTAAATTTTGCCTTCAAAAGTCTGATATTCTCCATTCGTTTCAATTGCTGTTCCAATGTTTTGCACTCAAACATAGATTGTAGCACTAGACATGCATAGTACAGGCTTCCTTCCAGGGCTTCACAAGATTAGGTTAGCACACATCACTTTTCATAAATGAGTGGTGGGGAAAGAAATACATGGTCTGCAGTACATTTACTTGATAAAAAAAGAGAAACACTGCCTTATGATAGCTTTTGTAACAGATATGATATTGCTTGCCTCCCAGCTCAATTTTATAAAGGAACGAATGCTATACCTACAAGTACAATTAACATGGTTAAGAATATAATCACACATCCTAATTTCACATTATCTATACCATCAACTGCAATGAATTTGATACTGATAACACCAATACATTTGTTCAGGGGTGTATAGCTGCAGATCTCTTCCCATTACAAGTCAAAAGGTGCTCCTTTTCAGAGATATTTTCCGTATCAGCGAAGAAGCACTTATGGACCAAATATCTGTCTTACTCAATTCTGCCTAAAGTTAAGGAAGTTCATTCTAAAATTCTGAAGGACATATATACCGTGGCTAAAATTTAGCAATGTCATTTTAATTTTGAACGTAATGCATGTACCTTCTGTCAGTGTGAAATAGAAACTACAGAAGAGTTATTTTTTCAGGTTCATTTTGTGTAGGCTCAACCTTTTTGAATGGACTTGGTGAACTGGTTAAAAACCGAAACCAATGGGATTTTGATCCTTCCCAAAGAAAACATTTGGACTGAAAAAAGAGGATGATTTGTTTGTAAATACAATTTTATTATTGGCTAAATATTTTATACACAAGGCCAAATATATGAAAACTAAACCCCTTTCTATTGTCTTCCTAAATTAGCTCAACATATATTTCAAAACCATGTCATTAATCAAAACAAAATCTGCAAGAAGATTACATAATACAATTATTGTACTAGACTTCCTTCCCTGAGACAATTGGAATGTACCTTTGGAATGTATTTTTGTTTTCTTTTTCTCTTCTTTCTAATATTTTATTTAATGTATCTTTTTTCTTTTTCTTTCTCTCTTTTATACAAGATAGGTAATATCAGATATGCTCAGTTGTGTATAATGTGATGTTATGTACTGTGAGTTGTTCGTGTACCTTATTGCTGTATGTTGTGAATTACATAAATAATTTAAAAAATAAATTTAAAAAAACAAGCCGAGGTAGCTGAAGGCTCGCCACCTACCTGCATGTCTATGGTACATATACATGCCTAATGTAACCTACATAAAGCCTGATTTGTGTCGATATTTATTCTCTCGTTTCACTGTCTATATTTCAACAAAGCCATGCTAACGTCGTCAAATGTACATGGAATTATGTATGTCTCCACCGAGAAAATAACGACTGAAAGCATTAATATATTTTACGCTTCGAACGCAAACAGTCTGCGCGGTGTTTGAATGATGACATCAACTACAAGCGACGCACCAAGGAAAGACCCTGAGCTGGAGCACGCTGACAGATATCTTTGTTAGCTAACGCTAGCTAACGGATAGCTTACCCATCGAACAGGAGTATTTCCGAGCTAGGCTGATTTGGTCTTTTTTCATGCAAAGAACTGACGATCGGTTTGACATATTTTTAAAAATTTGTTATATGCTAGCTAGCTGTCCACAGTAACGTCGGAAAGATGTCTGTCACAGATATGTTCAGCAACATTCAAGGTTTCTTAAGTGCAGATCAAGACATCAGAGAGGTAAATAATTATAGCTAGCTAAGCTGGTTAGTTTGCAAGTAATTAGGCGCCATTAAGGCAAATAAATTAAATATCTCGAGCTTCATGAAGACCGAGTTACGGCTCAGAATAAAACTCACTTCCTAATTAATTGAAGTTAAATAGAAACTTACCTTAGAACAAGTGCATAACTGTTCGCTAGCTGCATACAGTGGTGCACGTACCAAGCTGTATCAAACTAATTCAGTAACGTACGATATTCTGTTTCAGGACATAAGAAAAGTCGTCCAAGTCTTGGAGCAGACTGCAAGAGAGATTTTGACTGTGCTTCAAAGTGTTCATCAACCATCAGGCTTTAAAGACAGTAAGTGTTTCATACGCATGTAGAACGCGTATTGTATTTTCCGATTTAGAACTCATTTCTATCGATGCTAGTTTCTCATCGCATGCTCTCAAATATAAGGGTGGTACTGATTATGATTACATTATCATTCAGCGCTCTTTTCTCATCGCCTGCTCGCTAACCATTTACTCTTCTGGTCAGTTCCTAGTAAATGCTTGCGGGCGCGGGAATTGTTCTCCACAGTGAGAAATCACATTGGAGATCTGAAGACTAAGTTCCCAGCCGACCAGTACTACAGGTTGGTATATTCTGATTTGGTCATTTCTCTAGTACAGCAGTAAAAAAAGACTAGTATTATTCTCTTCAGTCTGGGATCTCATTAACTGTTTGTGGTCTTTTCGATTGAGTTTTTCAGGGAGGGGTTGTTTTTTAAGGATTTTATTGTATGCCTTTGTGTATTAACAAACTATTAAACCTTTGAAGAGACGACATTATTTTACTTGAAATAGCCAGCATAAACATGACTCGAGTGGTCCGGTTAAAGAAAGTTCTCTCAGTATGTGTGAATCCAGGTTCGCACTTCTCTCGTCTTAGTATTTTGCGTAAGTTTTTCTGTATTGATTACTGCGGCAAGCCTCAGAAATTAACTTGTGATCTTGTTAACTTGTACGGCACCTCTTCCAGATTTCACGAGCATTGGAGGTTTGTCCTGCAGCGGGTGACTTTCCTGGCGGCTTTCGTGGTCTACCTGGAAAGTGAATCCTTGGTGACGCGGGAGGAAGTGGCTCAGATACTTGGCAGTATGTATGCGCTACGTCCAGTGTATGACACTTTCGTGTGGATATTTTGTGCTCGGATCAAGTAGTTTGTGCCCGTTACTCCAGGGGGCAGCATTATACATACTAATGACTTAAGTTTGGTTCTTTTCCCTAACTCCACCGTAGTTGAAGTGGACAGAGAGAAAGGTTTTCACCTGGACATTGAAGATTACCTGGCTGGGGTTCTGATCATGGCCAGTGAGCTGGTAAGTGGTTTTCCGCCTTTCACTTTTAAACACTAGGCTACTGGTCCAACTTTAAAAAGTCCAGTATAGCTTCCTCCTTCTGTAGTGTTATATGGGGTTGCTTAATGTTTATCAGACTTACCTCTGGATCCTCAAATTCTATTGAAATGCCATCTCCTTTTTCTTAATCTTAAATAAATGTGCTTAATAATACCTCAGATGCCTGGAGCATATTTTCCTGTAGGTAAATCTTGCAGCATCAGTACCTTGTGCCTGTAACAGTTCTGTCTTGTTGGATGCTGAAGCCAGAGGTGTTTGGAGCAACAGCGGTTTGAACTGTCATTTTGAGTCTCCCTACATTAGTAAGTTAAAGGAGTAATCTGTGTGTCCATAGTATACCCTGTGGTTGCTTTATCCCAGGTTTTACTACGTTGCTGAAACGCAGCATTAGACACTTTGCAGTTGCAATTTTTATGTGTTGTAATGTAAAACGGTAAATATCCAGCTGTTTAAACGAACTGTATTATAATTTTGTTTTAAAGGGTAATCTGTGTGAGTCACGCCCGGGTCAAAACTGGAGCTTGACCTGTGTGTGTCTGCAGAACGTGCGGCAAACGCGCGCTCTCTGTGCTGCAGCGAAGTGGCGCTTAACGCCTCTCTCTCTCTCCCTCCCTCCCCCCCAGTCCAGACTGGCGGTGAACAGCGTGACGTCCGGGGACTACGGCCGGCCCCTGCGCATCTCCCGCTTCATCAACGAGCTGGACTCGGGCTTCCGGCTGCTCAACCTGAAGAACGACCCGCTCCGCAAGCGCTACGACGGCCTCAAGTACGACGTCAAGAAGATCGAGGAGGTGGTCTACGACCTGTCCATCCGAGGCCTGACCAAGGACCCCGAGACGGGCGGGGACAAGTGAGGACGGGAAGAGGCGGGGGCCCCCGTCGAGACTGGGGCGGCGGATGACCGGCCCGCCTGCCCGGACGAGACGTGCCTCGAGCGCCGGGCGCGTCGGCCCGCCGAGCCGCGTGTCCGCGGAGAAACCTGCTGGACTCTGCAGTGTCTTCACTTGTATTTTGCTTCAAACGCCCAGTTGCCCTTTTCTTTCGCCGCCGCTCTCGTTGTTGAACCTAGTGAGGTTTGTATTATATCTGTCGAACTGGTCAAACGCCTGTTGTATAGCCGCTCGCCCTAAGGGGCTTCATGCCATTCAGCCGCTCCAGGATTCTGGCCCATCCTCTTGCTAGTTGCAGTTTCGGTTTCGCAGTGGACATGCATGTTTGTGGACTTTGTGCTTGGTGAGCTTCAGTGGAGCTTTGCTAAAGCCCTTCTGTGTCACATCCACAAGTTTGTCCACCTATGTTTAGATGAACACACCTTACAGGTTTAGGAATGATTGTAACGCCAGTAATGCTTCTTGGAAACGTAAGAACGGGCATGTCTTGTGTTGTTCTGCCAAAGTCAACCTGCATTATTTCAGAATGTTTTTGTGAGAAACGCTTTAAACGAATGCAACAGGGTTGTGTTGAGCTATCGGTTATCAAGTCTTTTTCGAAGAAAAGGCGAAGATTTTTTTCTGTTCATTTTTCCTAGTTTTATAATGCCCACTTCAGCTAGCTCCATTGTGTAGAATGTAGATTTCCATTATCCCACATTAAAACATCAGTGATGGTCCTGCAGTGTGAACATATGAAATAAGCAACAGTCATTCCCTTTTTCCCTGCAGATGACATTTATTGTTTTTAAAACAGGAGCCTGGAAAAGAATACCTGAAGTGAGATGCAATGTTTGTGTTCACCTATCAGTTTGACTGATCGTTTTGTTCACTCATTACCTCACTGACGACTGGTCCGATAACCGAGAGAGAAGAGAGCCAAAGAAGGAACGTACCTCTGCAGCAGGACACAGTCCATACCCACCATCATGGGTTACTTTTCTTTCTTCAGTTATTTTCAGTTTAAAGTTTTAGCAGTCTGTTCACATCATTATACAGGACCTGGCGTGTGTCTTGTGTGGTCCTACTGTAGCTGTGGCTGGGATCACAGTGAATGTCTGTCAGTCATTCCATTCTAAGCTGTACAGGAGAACGTTGTTAAAGTGAAGAGAGAGCCATAAGAAATGCTGTTGATTTTATTTCCTTAAGATTCTGTGCCAGTGTGAGTTTCATCAGTTATCCTTCTGGTTTTTTACAGAATTGTATGAAACATTTCTGAATTGCGGACCTGTGCATTGTTGAGTTCTCGGTCCTTTCAAAGGAACACGCACTGTCAATTTCTAAAACTGCTGATAAAGCCATTTCCTCCTCCCAGAAAAACAACTGAATCTTCTTATTTCATCTGTGTGCAATTTTCAGAAACAAAGGGCTTTAGACATGACCGCCGTTCTATGTAGTATAACAGTCACGGGAAATGATGTAATGGTTTCTTTTGTGCATCATTTTTTTTTTTACCTTTTTGTTGTCAGCAATAACGTGTACTTGTGGTTTGGACTAGTTTATTACGACCAGTCATGTTTGAATGAAACCAATAAATAAATATTGTTAAACCTGTTGAATTACTGAATGATACCAAAGCCAATGTCATTACAACAAAAAAAATGTCCAGTTTGTATTTTTTTTTCTTTTTTGAAACAAATTATTTGGCAAATTCATATTACATTCTTTGATGGAGTACAGCTGCAACTACAGCCTGTGTTAAATAGGACAACAACCAGACAACATTTGAGATGGGTATGTTGGGTGACCTTCCCCAAGGACATTGTTCAGGGCCAGACCAATCGAGCGAGAGCTTTCACAAAGAACTGAACGGGCATGAAGGCTCTGACGAGATTAATCCTTTACATTTTCATTTTTTATACATATTTAACATCTCACACAAAGGAAATAAATATGAATCAATATACTTCAGAATACAGAAAAAAAAGTTTTGAGTCTGGTGGTGTAAATTTTAAGGGTCCTTTCAGATTAGGTGTTTCCAGAAATTCCCACATTAATGTCCTCTGTTAGAGTAATACGAGGTAATGAAATACGGACCTTGACGTTGTCACTTCGCATAGAAGCCACAATGGAGCTCTTCACCAGTCTCAATATATTGGTAACGACAAATAGAACAAAGCCAATTGCAGATAAGCGCCTGGGTGTACCTCCTAGAAACGAATGAATCCAGGAAGTATGGATGTGTATCCATGTATGTTGGTCATTCTTCCCTCTATTTCAGTGTACTCTTTGTTTGGTGGAGCTCCTCTGGGTTCTACGTGGAAATGCAATGACGCACGTCCCATACTTAATTACCCCTCAGTCCGCAGGAAGCATAAAGAATTCTAACAGTACTGGCTAAATCCAGCAGGAGGTGCTACACTCAGTAAAACGTACAGAGGCCTTGACCCATTACCTTCACACAGTCTTAAAAACACAGTGATTTCCTTGTTTAAAGCCAGCTGCGTCCCTGTGCTTCTATGAGAACCTGCTTCCACAGGAAACACATCCACAGGGAGCTTCGCTTGTTCGTTAAGTATTGCCTGACCTGATAACGATCACTAGCTGGAATAACTATTCTCATAGCACCATTATTTCTGAAGGAAAATGGCAGGGACAGGTAAAGCATTTGAAAGCGGAACACAAGTTTGATGGGAAAATGTTGTCCGTAATGACCCACTCCAGTGAATGTTAAAGTTTTGTCTGTTAAAGGCCATGAAAGCAGATAACAGTGCTTTGGGAGTCATGTGAGTCCTGATTGGTGGCTGATCTTCCTTATGGCTAGAAGGCCCTACATTGATTTACATGGAAAAAAACAGCCCACATGGGTTCAGTACTGGTTATTCATTTCTGTTCATGATGCCCAAATGGAGAAAAATATCAAATCAGCCACTCCATGCTCCTGAAAATCCAATTTCCATTTCTGATAGGAAAAGCAGAATAAACTGTTTAGGGCAGGTTGGGTTACAGTTAGGGTTGCCAGATATACAAATTGTCAAAACCAGACAACATGCACAGCTGGAAGCTTATTTGCAAACATGATGGAGAGCTGTTGGAACAATGGACAGACTATTGGAAACCTTTTGCAAACCCTGGGGCCGAGGGGGAGGCTAGGTAGCCATCGAAATGGATCATGGACTAGGGGGTGGTTGACACGCAAATTCATTACAAATTAACGGTCAATTTTTTCAAATTATTACTCAGACCAGACATTTTATTGTCTGGTCGGGACCACAAACCAGATCTGTACAAATAATTTGAAAAGCAGACAGCTTGGTCAAAAACCAGGCATCTGGCAACCCTAGTTACAGTTGGGGCAGGGCAACTTCTACTGGAGTGAGTCTTTAAAACAGTTCCACGATGTAAAGAAGTTGGTAACTTTGCTTTAAAGTGCTTCAAACACAAAGGAAACTCCTTGAAATAAAAAAGACTGTAACACAGGACAGTTGAAAAGTTCCACAAACATCTAGCTTCAGTAGAAGAGAGACAAACTATTTTTAGCAGCCCGACACACAATATGAAATATTGCCTGTTAATATTTATTGAACTACCCACCCGGACATTCAATCACAAGAACGGCCTGCAGCCATGACTTAATGGTCCAAAGACAGAGCTAGAGAGGAAGGTGGATGGGTCTGTCTGTTCTCTGAAGAGAAAAAAATAAAATCCCAAGGCACTCACAGTGACAGAGGAAGACTTGGAAGAGGAGAACGTTCCGTCCTTGTCACTGTACGGTTCACTGTCCAGTGAAACAGGAAAAAATGTCTTCAATCTCACCCCTCCTACTGTGATGAAACCCACCCGACTCACATAACTGCCTGAACTTACGCTGGACTGGCACAGAACGCAAAGCTGGATCAGTGTTAAGGACTAAACCCCCCTCTGTTTTCATATCAATCTTGACTGTTTTCCTCAATAATTCCCAAAAGTCAGCTTGTCGCATTTAAGCTCAAGTTGGTCACCGTGATCAATGTCGATGTTAATGAGACCAGATCAGATCGCTTGATCCCTTTAGCACTTAAGTTATAAAACCTGGCATGACAAACAGAACGTGAGCCGCATCAAACTACCAGTGATTATTGCTGCTCTGAAACCAGCTTTTAGCATCGTGATAAAAGGAAGCTGAACTCCGGGTCCACCTGACATTTCCTTCTGTTCTCTGTTAAAGAGAGCTTCAGTGCTGTTGAAGAGGGGGGCCAAAAATAGAAGGGCAGTGGACTAACCACGATCAGACAACAAAAAAAGGAGTCTCAGTCCTCAAAGTTCCCTAAGGTATCTACACTCTGCATTTGTGCATTTTTTTCATTAACATTGTTGTGAAGTTCGTTCTTTTTTGTTTTACTCTCAAGAATTTTCAATCATGCTCGTCAACACAGAAATCTGGCCGTTAAGAACCGAAAACACTTCCTTAGTAGCGAACAGTTTTTACAATCAGAGGCCGGTAAAGTTCCCAACCCAGTCCTTTTGGTCTGTGATGTCGCCGAGATCGCGGTTTGCTTGTATTTCATACCAAACCAAAGTGCATTATTAAGTCCTCAAAAGCATCCACCTCCTGTCACACAAAGAGAATCTGCAGTTCAGATAATGTAATACTCGCCAATAGGACAACAGGAGTCCTGTTCATTAGCATGGGGACAAGGGGCACTATTTACACTTGTAATTCAGACAGGGAGGAATAAGGCGTTCCTCAGGGGCCAGTCTCAGGACCGGTTCTGGACCGTGCTGATCATGATGTTCGGGAGTGCGTTGCGTCTCTTCCTCCAGGGCCCCAGGTCTCGGGAGTACCTCTTGATCTGGCGAAACCACTGCTGGGTCCGGGACTTGTCAGCCGCGCGGAGGACGAACGCGTCGCGGCGGATGTCCAGCACCTCGAAGGTGTCGTCGCACTCGGGGTCGGCCGACACCACGCAGTTGCCCAGGCGGATGGGCTCCCTCAGGACCGAAAACTTTCCGCTGCTCTTGTCCTTGATCAGCACCAGCACGCCGTCCCGAACGGGCTCCGGGGGGGCCTCCTGCCCCCTGGAGCCGCCGCCCTCCTGGGGGCCCTCGGCGGCCCCCTGCACCTGCACCATCAGCAGGCTCTGCAGGTTCTGGAACTTGAGCGCCTTGCTGCCCTTCTTCACCCACTGGCCGTCGGCCGGCTGCGAGATCTGCAGGGGCCCCTCCATGACGAAGCGCGTGCTCTCCCGGGCCCAGCCCACCGTCCTCATGCACAGCTCCCGCATCTCCATGTTGGCCACCTCCCGGCTCCGGCGGCTATCCCGCCGGAAGGAGCGCAGCGACCAGGTGGCGCCCTCCTGCTTGGTCCTGGTGTTGATGTGCTCCAGGTGGGACTCCACGCGGCCCTTGGCCTCCCGCAGGCGGGCGTGGTCTGGATGAGACTCGGCTGTGGCCTTGCTGATGCGGCTCAGGAGCAGGGGGTACTTGGTGACCCGCTGCAGGGGCGCCATGAGGAAGGAGCGCAGGTTCATGCGCCGCAGGGCGGTGTTGTCGTTCTGGGAGACGTCCAGAAAGATCCTGAATGGGAAGTGGGGACAGAAGAGAGGCGCTTTAAAGTCTTATTTAAGGTTCTGGGAAAGAAAGCACTGGAGAGATGAAACACACGTGGGCCTTCTTCCAAACTGAACACTCCTAACTGTTACCCTGAAACACCATACCTAACACTAACCCTGAACACCATACTTAACCCTACCTTAAACAACATTCCTAAACCTAACACTGAACACCACACTTAACCCTACCCTAAACAACATTCCTAAACTTAACACTGAACACCACACTTAACCCCACCCTAAACAACATTCCTGAACCTAACTCTGAAGACCATACTTAACCCTACCCTAAACAACATTCCTAACCTTAACCCTGAACACCATTCCTAAACCTAACCCTGAACACCATACCTAGCCCAAAACATAATTCCTAAACCTTAACACCATACATAACCCTACCTCTGAACACCAGGAGCATCACCAGAGCGGCTGAGTCACGTAAGCTAAGATAGCTGTGCTCCAAAAATACGCCGCCGCTCTCCCTCAAATAGCACTTCAGTCATAAATGAATGATGCTGACTGTCACTTCCATTAAGAAACAACATGAGGGGAGGCATGTTGGACGTGCCGTGGCAAAGCTAGCGGCGCCGGGACCGAAGGCGGCTCGTGAAGCGCGCTCTGCAGACCGGCGAGGGTGGGGGGGATGCTCCCGTACCTCAGCAGCTCCTTCTCCTTCTCCAGCGTGTTGAGCATGTTGACCGCGGCAGACTGCTGGAGGCAGTAGGTCTGGAAGGCGGGCAGCATGTTGGCAAACTCCAGGAAGATCTCCCCGATGCACACGGTCTGAAGGTCCTCGTCGCCCTGCGGGTGAGAGCAGAGGAGAAGTCCTCAGCGCGTTCGTCTAAGCGCGGCTGCTGTGCCGTGCCAGTTAAAGCACTGCTTTCAAACCACCGAGAAATACCTTTCTACGATTGTGGAGATTTAAAGGATTTATCATCTTGCGAAGAAAGAAGAACAAATCTGCAGATCAGCCCACTGATGATCTAAAGCAGGGCTGCCCAACCCTGTTCCAGGAAATCTACCGTCCTCTAAGTCTTCACACCAATCATAACAGAGCACACCTCGTTCAGCTAGAGATGTCTTAGAGCTGCTAATTAGTAGAATCAGGTGCGCTAACTTAGGGTTGAAATGAAAACCTACAGTAAGGTTTACCTGCCACCTAATCAGGTACAGGAACCCGCATTTTCTGAATTTTATTTTAGGTGTGGGGTATAAAAGCTTTTTGTAATTGACCTGCCTTGCTTTTACCTGGTATGTACCATACTGTAAACAAATGCTATGTTTTGCTTTGTTATTAAATTGCTATTAACCTAAACTTTGGAAGTACGAGTCTGACTTACGAGAAGGAAAAGATTCCTACAGCTAGATCTCCAGGAACAGGATGGGCAGCCCTGGTTTGGATTATCAGTGGGCTTCCCCTGTAAGAAGGAGCAGGTGGCGATGTGTGTTTGTGTATGTTCCTGTGAGAGGGACCAGCTGGGCTCACCTGGTCGAAGGCCTGCTCGATGCTGTCCTGCAGGTGCTCGGTGAACTTGTCGTTGACGTCGATGAGCTCCTGCACGTTGCCGAAGACGACGGCCAGCTGGTCGGGGGTGAGCAGGCCGGCGCTCTGCATGGGGCACAGGAACTCCTCCTTGATGATGCGCAGGTCCTCGCCGTAGCTTGTCTCCGTGTTCAGGAACTCCAAGATGGCCTCCTTCCTCTCCGTGCGCTGCTTCAGGCAGCGCTCGCACATCCCGCCGCCGATGCCGCCGATGCCGCCGCCGCCGCCGCCCGCGTCCCGCTGGCCGCAGTCCGGGCAGGGCCGCTGGACCTCGCGGGCCCGCAGGGAGGCCGACGGCCTCTTCCAGCCGCGCGCCAGCCCCGGGCCGATGCCGCTGTCGGCCCGCTCCACGTCGCCGGCGCTCCGGCGGGCCCGCGCCGGCTCCTCGTCGTCCTCGCGGTCCTCCCGCTCGTCGCTCATCAGGCCCACCACGCCGCTGTCGGCGCTTAGGCTGCTCACGTTGCTCCAGCGGTGCTGCGTCGCCTGGGAGACGGCCAGGCGCGCGCCCACGTCCCCCCCGACGACCCCCCCGCCCGGCTCAGGCCGCCCCCTGGCTGTGGGGAGAGCACACGCACGCGCTCAAACAAACTGAATACGACACATCCGGACACTTATTTACACCCGCAGCCGCTGAACTGCAGCACACCCTGCCCAGGCTCGTCCTCAGAAGCAGTAAATCTAGCCTTGTTAACCTCATTCGAGAGACCAGGAAAACGTAACGAGCGGTGATTCTCTAATGCTGGAGGTAACACAAATGATGTGATGTCAATGATATAAATGCTCAGAGGGACTGCCCCTCTGGGGGACTTGGAACATTCATCTTGTTGTGCAAACTGACTGCCCTTCTGCAGAAGAGCACTCATTATTTACAGGACCTGCCTCGAGCCTTTTTCAGCCAACTTTTGGCAGAGTCCTACAGCATGAGAGGGTTTGTGGGTTTTTTCTATTCTTTCAGGAAAATGTGCTGTTTTTAAAATGTGTGGTACCAAATACAAACTGATCTAATGATTGATATGTGCACTGCAGAGTTTTAACAGACAGCACTGCAGTGGACTGGGGTCCTCAGGTTATACTGCAGCACCAGTATAACTGCAGGTCGCATTGAGCAGTGCGGAGTGCAACCCTTGAAGGGCGGACCTGCAGAATCCCAGCTGCGGATCTGCTGGTGATGAATGGGTCAATAGCAGCGCCTGAGTGCCATGCTGATAAACTGTAACACAGTAGTGCTGCAGGGTTTGCTGCACCTCACTTTAAGCCTGAAGGAGTGGACAGGTTCAGGTTTTAATGTCTGTGAGGGGGAGGGGCTACAGGCTCTAATGGTTGTGGGGGAGGAGCTACAGGCATTAATGGCTGTGGGAGAAGGAGCTGCACATTTTAATGGCTGTGGGGGGAGGAGTCACGTTTTAATCGTTGCAGGCTCTCGGCTGTGGGTCGGGGGCTGCAGGTTTTAATGGCTGTGGAGAGGGGAGCTGCAGGTTTTAATGGCTGTGGTGGGAGGAGCTATAGTGGGGAGGGGCTACACAGTTCAATGGCTGCGTGCTCTCAGCTGTGTGGGGGGAGGAGCTAGAGGGGGAGGAGCTACACATTTTAATGGCTGTGGATTCTAGGCTGTGTGGGGGGGTGAATGGCAGGTTTCAATAGCTGTATGGGGAAGAGCTACACAGTTTAATGGCTGTGGGCAGGCAGGAGCTGTGGGCTCTCTGCTGCGAGGGGGGAGGAGCTACACAGTTTAACGGCTGTGGGCAGGGAGGAGCTGGGGCTCTCGCTGCGAGGGGGGAGGAGCTACACAGTTTAACGGCTGTGGGCAGGGAGGAGCTGTGGGCTCTCTGCTGCGAGGGGGGAGGAGCTACACAGTTTAACGGCTGTGGGCAGGGAGGAGCTGTGGCTCTCTGCTGCGAGGGGGAGGAGCTACACAGTTTAATGGCTGTGGATTCTAGGCTGTGTGGGGGGGGGGGTGAATGGCAGGTTTCAATAGCTGTATGGGGAAGAGCTACACAGTTTAACGGCTGTGGGCAGGGAGGAGCTGTGGGCTCTCTGCTGTGAGGGGGGAGGAGCTGCAGGTTTTAATAGCTGTATGGGGAGGAGCTGTGGACTCTCTGCTGTGAGGGGGGAGGAGCTGCAGGTTTTAATGGCTTGTGGGGGGCGGGGAGGAGCTGCAGGTTACTCACAGCCGTCCCAGTCCCTGTGCTGACTGTGCAGTCGGGCCACGGCTGCGATCTTCATCTCCAGCTGCTTGCGCTTGGCGGTGTCGGCCGGCATGGGGTCGCTGAAGTGGGGGCGGAGCCGGCACTCGCGCTGGGCCTTCGCAGAGTCGGCGAGCTCGTAGGCCGCGTCCGAGCTGGAACGCCTGCAGCACGCCCTAGGTTGCTGCTGATAGGGAGAGAGACCTGTCACTCACTGCTGTGCACTGAAGAAGGAAGTGGCTTTCCCACAAGCGCGACCAGAACAAGGACGGTGGCCGGCAGCATTCAACAACCTTGAAATATTTTCTGGACCGCTGGTTCAGATTTACCTAGTTTCAGAGGCATGTAATGACATGGCAACAGTGAAATCCATTACTGAACTGGAACAGGAATCGACCTGAGCGGCAATGTCCAAAAACCCAAAGCACTCAATGTTCAGAAGGTCAGAATTCCATACACGGTTCACCGTTTCAAGGTGAAAGTATGTCACAGTTGAACATGCTCAATTCCCCTCCTAATTTGGAATGCCCGATTAACTATTTGTGACCGTGTTCGTGTCCAATCTCTGCTGCCGATACGGCATCCATGGCTCTTCACAATGTCAACAGGTGCCCGATCGACCAATGGGGGTCGCCAGACAGCAATGGAACGTCTACCCGACTGAACCCTTCCGTATCCTGGGTGAGGCGATAGGCAATTACACCTCGTCCCACGGAGCGAACTGCCAGTCGGCACTGACATGGTCCAGATTCGATCGGAGGCCATGAGGCTCGTCCACGCATCACAGCGTGGGGCCTTAACCAAATGAGCTACCCAGCACACTGAAAGTATATTTACGAGGTAAACATGCTTTCAACCATATAATTATAGGTCTGAATCCTGTGCACTTGTTGCACACTGAACATCTGTAAATATCCACCAACACATAAGAGTTTAAAGATTTGCAAGATTTGAGCTTAGAACGATGTCCCTGATGACTGTACTAAACAAACTAATGAAAATAACATACAAAATACCTATATAATAATACTATATTTTCATATATAAAATATGTTTCATATGAAACATGACAAAAATGTTATATATAAGAATCTAACATGGAAACAAAAAGCGCTGTGGATTTTTGGACACGATTTTTTGTTTCGCCCTCACATCGTTCATTCATCGTTTCCGAATGCCCGTTGAATTTGGAAGCCAAACATTGCAGTGACCCCCCCAGGCAACGAGTGAGCGTCTCCTTCAAAGCGTCACGTTTCAGCTGCCTCTTATTCGCCCGTAGAGCTCAGACAGACACGGAGTTGACGGGGGGGGGGGGGACGCGGGGCCATTTCGCGGCTGCTACGTCCTTCGGGCTACAAAATACGGGAGAGCGCAACCAGGCGCTCTCCTCTGAAGCACGTACTCCGGTCCGGTCCGCGGGTGGAGCCCCGCGGTCCTGCGTGCGCCCCGACTTCCGGAGGAGCCACTCTTTACACGCCGAGACGAGCACGCTCCCGCAGTCCCAACCCTCCCTCTCTAGGACACGCTATGCATTATGGGCCAGCGTGCAGACTTGCCCTTTCCACCTTCCCCGCGTTCTCCTTTTCCCTTCTCTATTTTCAGTGTTTCAGACGGACACAGACCTGTGTTAGCAGCAGCCGGTGCCCGTCCTTCATGCGCTGGACAGCAAGGCTAAAACCGAGAGCAGCCGCAGGGCTGCCAGCTGATGAACATCACGTACAGAATCGTAGGGGAGAACCTGAATTGACGCGCAGAGGATTTTGAAACGCTTTAGACCGAGGTGCCTAAAAAAACGTTTCTCAAATAAAGCAGTGCGCCAGTAAGTATGCTGTCACACAGGTTTGCATAGCTGTACAGAGTCTGGTCTCATCCCTGGCGCTATTCTAACAGTCTGAAGGTTCAGTGACTGCTCGGCGATCTCTCAACATCAGCGTGAAACGCGACATCTGCACAGCGGCAAACGCAAGGTCCTGAACAAACGAGCCCTTAGCTGAGTCGGTCTGAAACTGACCCACACAACATGCGCACACACACACACAACATGCGCACGCACACACACAACATGCGCACGCACACACACAACACGCGCACGCACACACACAACATGCGCATGCACACACGCGACACGCACGCGACACGCACACAACACGCACACGTATGGACGTCACAGCAGAAACCACAGAACACACACCGGAGCGTACTTCAGATGCAGTCCGCACGCAGGAGAAATCAAGCAGCGCAGCGTCAGGTGTCGGAGTGATGGAGGCTGTCGCTAGCCGCTAACGCGGAGCGGGAGCGTCATTAGAATTCCGCGGGGGCTGCGGCGCATGCGGCGGAGCGGCGGAGCGCGAGCGGCGAGCCCCCTGCACGGCAAACGGACCTCCCGCGCAGCGCCGGCCCCTTCCCGGCGGAAAACGCAGACCGGGCGCAGGAATCGACGGGAGCGACGGCGTCGGCGGCACCCCTCGGCTTCAGGCTCGGGGACGGCGGGGAGACGGACGGAGCGCGCTGGCGGACGGACGCGCGGACGGCAGCGGAGCGCGGCGGCTCCCGCGATCGACCCGCTTGGATCCTCTCGCCGTGGCGACTGGGAGCGGAGCGGAGGCTGTCTCGGGCATGTCTCTGACGGTCAGGGTCCTCTGGCGGAGCGCCCCCCCCCCCCCCCCCCTTCCGTCGCTGCGCGGTTCGCCCTCCTCCAGCCCTCCCCCCCGCCTGCCCGCCCCCCTGTCGGTCCCCGCGCGGCGGGGGCGGACGCGGCGGGGAGCCGCGCGGAGCTCGCGCTGAGAGGGAGGACGGGGAGTCTTACCCGCTCGGCGGGCGCGCCTCCTCCGGCGGAAGGCTTGTTGTGATCCTCCGTGCTGCAGGCCGGCATCGTCATGGAAACCGCAGTGGATTGACGGCCCGGCTGGGGAGGGGTGATGTCAGCGCCGTCCTGGTCACGTGCCAGCCTGACGGGGGCCTCGCCGGCGACGTCTGCACTGCAGCTGAGGTGGGCAGGGAGAGAGAGAGAGAGAGAGAGAGGGAAAGAGAGAGAGAGAGAGAGAGAGAGAGAGAGAGACAGAAACGGAGAGGGAGCACGAGAGACAGAGGGAGAGGGAGCGAGAGCGAGAGAGAAGAGAAGAGGGAGAGGAGAGAGAGGAGAGAGAGAGAGAGGAAAGAGGAGGAGAGAGAGAGAGAGAGAGGGAGAGAGAAGAGAGAGAGAGAAAGGGAGAGGGAGCACAAGAGACAGAGGGAGAGGGAGTGAGAGAGAGAGAGGGAAAGAGAGGGAGAGGAGAAGAGGAAAGGAGAGAGGGAGGGAGCGAGAGAGAGAGAAAGGGAGAGGGACAGAGAAGGAGCGAGAGAGAGAGGGAGAGGGGGAGCGAGAGAGAGAGAGGGAGAGGGAGAGAGGGAGCAAGAGATAGAGAGAGGTAGAGGGAGAGGGAGAGAGAGAGGGAGAGGAGGTGGCGTTTGAGGGGGGTAGGGAGGGAGGAATACAGTAATTATCATTCCTGCCACTTCCTTCTCCTCCGTCTCATATCTGCGCCGCTCGACACCCCCGCCCTCGGGGGACCCCTCTCGGCGCTAGACAACAGCGGCTAGCGCTACAGTAATTAGACGCATCAATTCACATTAACACCTGAACTGTGCGACTGCAGGGCGCGAGCCTCTGGTCCGTGTCCACCTGCATAATCCATGTCCCTGCCTCACTTTGTGAGCCGTACACATGAAACCACAGCCTCCCAGTCTGCTGTATGTATATAACCAGCCTCCTTATCTGCTGTATGTATATAACCAGCCTCCCTCTCTGCTGTATGTATATAACCAGCCTCCCAGCCTGCTGTATGTATATAACCAGCCTCCCTCTCTGCTGTATGTATATAACCAGCCTCCCTCTCTGCTGTATGTATATAACCAGCCTCCCTCTCTGCTGTATGTATAAACTACAGCCTCCCTCTCTGCTGTATGTATAAACTACAGCCTCCCTCTCTGCTGTATGTATATAACCAGCCTCCCTCTCTGCTGTATGTATATAACCAGCCTCCCTCTCTGCTGTATGTATATAACCAGCCTCCCTCTCTGCTGTATGTATATAACCAGCCTCCCTCTCTGCTGTATGTATATAACCAGCCTCCCTCTCTGCTGTATGTATATAACCAGCCTCCCTCTCTGCTGTATGTATATAACCAGCCTCCCTCTCTGCTGTATGTATATAACCAGCCTCCCTCTCTGCTGTTGTATATAACCAGCCTCCCTCTCTGCTGTATGTATATAACCAGCCTCCCTCTCTGCTGTATGTATATAACCAGCCTCCTCTCTGCTGTATGTATATAACCAGCCTCCCTCTGCTGTATGTATATAACCAGCCTCCCTCTCTGCTGTATGTATATAACCAGCCTCCCTCTCTGCTGTATGTATATAACCAGCCTCCTCTCTGCTGTATGTATATAACCAGCCTCCCTCTCTGCTGTATGTATATAAACCAGCCTCCTATCTGTTGCGTATGTATATAACCAGCCTCCCATCTGCTGTATGTATATAACCAGCCTCCCTTCTGCTGTATGTATATAACCAGCCTCCCTTTCTGCTGTATGTATATAACCAGCCTCCCTCTCTGCTGTATGTATATAACCAGCCTCCCTATCTGCTGTATGTATATAACCAGCCTCCCTATCTGCTGTATGTATATAACCAGCCTCCCTCTCTGCTGTATGTATATAACCAGCCTCCCTCTCTGCTGTATGTATATAACCAGCCTCCCTATCTGCTGTATGTATATAACCAGCCTCCCTCTCTGCTGTATGTATATAACCAGCCTCCCTCTCTGCTGTATGTATATAACCAGCCTCCCTCTCTGCTGTATGTATATAACCAGCCTCCCTCTCTGCTGTATGTATATAACCAGCCTCCCAGTCTGCTGTATGTATATAACCAGCCTCCCTCTCTGCTGTATGTATATAACCAGCCTCCCTCTGCTGTATGTATATAACCAGCCTCCCTCTCTGCTGTATGTATATAACCAGCCTCCCTATCTGCTGTATGTATATAACCAGCCTCCCTCTCTGCTGTATGTATATAACCAGCCTCCCAGTCTGCTGTATGTATAAACTACAGCCTCCCTCTCTGCTGTATGTATAAACCACAACCTCCCTTCCTGCTGTATGTATATAACCAGCCTCCCAGTCTGCTGTATGTATATAACCAGCCTCCCTCTCTGCTGTATGTATATAACCAGCCTCCCAGTCTGCTGTATGTATATAACCAGCCTCCCTCTCTGCTGTATGTATATAACCAGCCTCCCTCTCTGCTGTATGTATATAACCAGCCTCCCTCTCTGCTGTGTGTATATAACCAGCCTCCCTCTCTGCTGTATGTATAAACCACAGCCTCCTTATCTGCTGTATGTATATAACCAGCCTCCCAGTCTGCTGTATGTATATAACCAGCCTCCCTCTCTGCTGTATGTATAAACCACAGCCTCCTTATCTGCTGTATGTATATATCAAGTGAAACATGTCAGACACAAGGACACTGCACATTTTTAAAAATATTTCCTTCAGTTGAAAGAATGCAGCCATACAGACAGTCTACATACAAACAGATGCACATTCCTGACAGAAGATGCCTCACTTAGGCCGACGAGATGGAAGGCAACTTTACAGCACAATTAGCATCAAATATGCGCGGATCATTGCAAACGCATGAATTAATCAGCAGTCTCGCACACTCGTACAGTACATAGCACTAAAGGGATGCTGCACCACCGTCGTCAAATACATGACTAGACTGTGCGAGCGCGTCTATTGTTCTCTGGCGTTCGCTCAGCGCCGTGTAAGATGGAGATCCCTGGTCTGGCTCGCAGGCTGAATCATGCATTTTTAATGCCAGCTGGTAAAGTCATGTTTTTTTTTTCCGGGAGAAAATTTAGGCAATTTCCATTAATTGGATCTTACGCAACTCTTCGTCAGGAGTTCCATTTGCATGAGAACGACGCTCGGCGGGTCCCTGGAGCCCAGGGCTGCGGTGGGGGGGGAGGGGGGGGCGCGGAACACGCCCCGCAGACCACCGGCTCGTATTACACACCCGGGACCGCAGCGCCATTAATTACCACACGGATCAAACACAACATGAAACCGACCGCGGTCAAAAAAATATTTCAATTCTGGTCAAGAAAGCCTCACGCCCGACAACAAAGCAAAGGCTGCTTAACATCTCCCAGGCATTGAGCCGATGCTCTTACAGTAACTGGAGAAACCTGCACAGCCTACAGAGGGTCGGTTTATACGGCCAGGTTATTGACCGAAGCGGTTCTGGTGAAGCACCTCGCGCGAAGGCGCTACATGCGCTTCCTGTTTCATAAGCCCAGTTTCCCCAGCCATTTCACTGCTGCTGCCCAAACCCTACTCTAGATCCTGCGTGTAGTAGGCGCAGCAACTGCCATTAAAACCCTCTCTACCTGTCAAACCGACCAACATGATTCATACGGTCATAATGTACCCGGCCTCATGAAAACATGCCTTTATATCACACATCACTCCAGTATGACATCTTAAATAATAACGATATGAGTGAGCCGTGTTGAATGCTACCGAGCGGACAGACTGTACTAATTACGAGAGTGCTCTGCCCTCTCCGTGAAAGGGCTTGTTTGGGTCAGCGTAGTCCGGTTAGCATGACGCGAAAGAAATCGATGACGAGTGTGGACAGTGGTAGGATGCCTGTACCAAGCGCAGTTGAAATCGGAGACCTGCCGTGTCCTTAGCAGGTACTTAACCTGCATTGCTCAGTATTATCCTGTATAGATACATGTAAGTGCAGATGGTAAGTCGCGAAAACGTGCTATCCTGTATGTAGTAGTAATTCATAGCGGTCCCTTGTTACGCAGAGGGTCGCACGTTCCTTAGGAACAGGTCGTCAGAAGTAACAATGTGAGGCTTACATGTACACCCCCACCCGGCAGAAATAACTCAAACACAGAACCTCCTGCTGCAAACAGAACAGCACTTAAGAAACATACTGAGCCTGAGGGAGAATAGGAAATACATGCAGGCACAAAAAAAATACTATTTTCAGAAAAATAGCAGATTTTTGCCAAGAGGATTTTAAACTTTTCTTGATATGGGGGCACAGTTTCCGTATTTCCAATACTGAACATCAAGGTAAAACTACCTTTGATATGGGACTGTTTCTCGTCAAATTCGTTTCAAAGAACAGCTTGTGCGGCATCAAACAGCAAAACATGTGCATTTTATTATTTCACTCCGACTGAACGCTGACACTGACACTGACTCTGACAACGTTCATCGAAAACTGCACGGCAGAGTTTTCTAAAAAGGCGTAAGTTTTGTAAGAAGGCACACTGGAGTGGCAGATTGGCAGGGGGTGGGGGGGGGGGGAATTTGGAAAGAACTCGAACGCAGAAACAATGATTTGAAGAACTTCTTTCAGCGCACTAAATTCCTGCTCAGTGCGGCCTTTGAATTCCTCTGACAGCTACCAGGCTGTTAGCCTGCGATGCAAACAGAACGCCGCTGGCAGGTCCGCCCCGCCCGTCTACTGACGCTCCCTGTGCCGATCAATCACGCCTCAGTCCGCCAGTCCGGGCTCCCGGGCGTCTGAACGCACGGTACGAACCCGCAGGAAGTCTTCCCGAAGGGTCCTCCAGCGCTGCCCTCTCACGTGCTGCGGCGCGCCCGTTAGCGCCCGTTAGCGCTCGTTAGCGCTCTCCGAGGACCGAACGCGATCGATGCGCGCCGCAACGCTAACGAAAATGCCCGCGCGGTGGGAAGTCAAGGCGGAGCGCTCGACCGCGCTCGCTACGATGCGCGGCGTCCTCAGCCCGGAGTTTTTATTAGCTTCCCAAAATCCAAATCTCTGACTTTTTTTTTTTCCCCCAATGTGCTTTTCACCTGCATGTCGATTTTTGGGTGCCCGCAGTGAGAACTGTTTGAACCCTTCCATAAAGGTGTAAAGATTAAAGCTTGCCTTTGAAAACGCATCAGGGGATTTTTACGGCTGCCCAATAGCTGCATGCATTAGTAGTGTGATCGGCCAAGGCAAACAGACGCTTCTTTTCAAAGGGCTGGAGGCGGACTTAATCTGCGTCCGGCACTAAAATCTGAATTTCAATGAAGACTGTCATCAATCTGAACTGCACTGTCCTGCTTTTGAGTGACACCTTAATAACCAAACAATCCTGCCCCATCCAATCAGAAGATCGCTCTAAATTCTAATTCTTGCGCACTGACAGGAGTGAAAACTAAAATGGAGGACAGCTGTTCTTCCCCTTCACCCAGCGTACAGGAAGTGAAATCTCCAGTGACTCACCTCTTCTTTATCAGGTCCAGAGCAGACCCGAGGAGCCCGTCCTTCATCTTGGAGATCTTGGCCCCGTAGCTGGAGAGGTCGGTGCCGTCCAATAGGAGGGCTGGGCAGCAGGTGGGCGGGGCATGGGTGCCATCCCGCAGGTGGGGGAGGGCGAGGCCCGACACGTCGTCTTTCGCGTTTGAGATGGTGCCGCCCACCTCCGCCTCTTGGGGCGTGGCCAGAGGCTGCAGAGGGGGGCGGGGCGTGGGGCTTGTGCATATGGGGACGGCCGGGGCGTCTGTGCCCCTGTCCTGACCGGCCGGCTGGCCCTCCTTCCTGCTGTCCCTGTCGCACTCTGCGATGCTGTTACTCCGCCCACAGTCTGAGTCAGTGCTCTCCGCCCTGCCTGCCTGTTCCCCATCTGCTCCAACTGCAGTGCTATCCCCACCTGCTTCACCCCCACCTGCTTCACCCCCACCCGCTCCAACCCCACCCGCTCCAACCCCACTGTCACCCCTGCCCACTTCACCCCCAGCAGTATCACCCGCAGTCTGATCCCTCTTTGACCCCCCAGCATCACCCCCACTCTGCCCCCCTGTGGCTGAGGGCTGCTGGCTCTGCACCCCCCCCTCATTCCCACCCTCCTTCTTCCTCATCTTCTTGAACTCCTCGAACGTGGGGATGTGCAGCCGCCCCGCCGGGGGCCTCCGGAGGGCGGGCGGGGCCAGGGCCTCGGCGGTGCGGGACTTGGCGGGGCGGGGCTCGTCGGCGGGGCGGAGCGTCAGGTCGGGCGAGCTGTTCTGCCGGCGCAGCTGCAGCCTCCTCAGGGCCTCCTGCTTGATCTCCTCGGGGCTGGTGATGCGGCAGCCGGGCCTCCCGTTGGGCGGGCGGGGCGCCGGGGGTCCCGGGGGGGCGGCGGCCGGGGCCGGGGGGCGCAGGGGCTTGCTGGGCTCCGTCGCCCGGACGCTCTGGAGGCGGAGCTTCTCCCGCAGGCCCCGCCTGGCCGCCCCGTTCAGCACGGCCTCGCCCCCCCCGGGGAACAGCCACTGGGGCAGGAGGGGCAGGTCCCTCCTGGCCGACGGCCCCCCCCGAGGGGCGGGGCAGAAGGCCACGCCCTCGGCCCCGCCCTCGTACCAGCGGCTGGAGGCGGTGCAGCGGAAGATGAGCTCGCTGTCCACGCTCCCGTAGGGGGCGCTGAAGGCCAGGAGGCCGGGGTCGGGCAGAGCGGCCCAGTGCAGGTTCTCCATGCTGCGGTACAGGCGGCCGCTGGCCGTGTTCAGGCACAGCGGCGGGGGAGGGGGGCCCGGCGGCGGCGGAGGGGGGGCCGCGCGCTTCAGCGAGGGGTACACCCCGCCGCTCGGGCAGCACTGCAGGCCCAGGTTGGCCAGCAGGGCGCCGCTGTGGAACGCGCACTGCCCCGGCGCCCCCTGGTGGCCGCCGTCGGGGTAGAGGGGCAGGGGCCCGCCCAGGACGGACAGCGGGGCGGGGAGCTCGGCCACGCGTCGCTCCAGGTCCATGCTGCGGTTGGCGGCGGGGGCGGCCGACACGGAGAGGTCACATGGTATGGTCTTCAGATCCGGCATCTGCCCTGCCACAGGCCCAGACTCCATCCTTCTGAGAGAAGCGCCAGGACGCGGACCCTGTCACCACAGAAACCAAACACACTCTGAATACATGTCTATGTATCCACGAACAAAAACATTTAACAACCTATCTGCAAAATTATAGTCCAAAAATCCTGAAGCTTATTTACTGTACACCAGCTTCAACATCTAGTTAAACGTTTAGTTCCTCATTTACTAAGACCTTTAGCATGCGCAAAACCTTTTAGCGCACGCAAAACCAATAACATGACGAACGATTAGTCGTGGTATTTGTTTTGCACCAATCACTGGATGTGTTATTCATTTTTGTTTGCTAAAAGGTTTTGTACATGCTAAAGGTCTTAGTAAATCAGGCCCTTAATGTGTATTAAATACTCGCGTTCCAAAATAAGCCAAAGTCTGTGATTTTTAAAAAATCTGAACCTTAATAATCATCCATCAAAGATGTGACAATATAAAAATACCACGTCAGAATGTTTGACAGTCATAATTACAATGTGCCCATTGCAGGAGTCCTTCGCTTGCATGATCGCATTCCCATTCTAAATATGTCTCCCACATCCACATGAATGAAAGGGCTCGGGTCTAAGACTGCGCAGTGTGAAGCGAGGAAACGCGAAGCCGTCCTGACAGGAACGAAGACGGGCGCGCTGCGGCTTCATCGACGCTACCCGCGCCATTCGTCAGGCTAATAAAAGACCAGCGCATTCGGGCAGCAGATTCGCCTTCCTCTCGCCGTGACTTCACAGCGCAGGAAATGGCCGCCTTTCAGAACCCGTCGGGTCCCCGGCGTCAAGCCGCAGGAAACGCTGGGGACGGGGGTCGAGCGGCGAGGGTTATGAAACGCGGCGGCCGAATAAATCTCCGCCGCGCGCGTGAATATTATCGCTTCGATCGGACTGGATTTATGGGGAGGGGAAACCGCTCGATCTATATTGTCTGTCGGGGGGGGTAACAATGGCCGGGGCGACGGAAGATTAAAAATTCACCCGTCGCCATTCATTATTCGTGCCGAGCGAAAAGGAGGAGGAGAGGCCTTCCGGACTCGACGGGCGCGATTAAAGGGAGCGGCGCGGCCCGATGGGTCAGCAGAATTAATTAGCCGCGCGCAGCAATCCAGCGCGCTCATTGCCGTAGACCCCGCCAGTCTGAGACCGGCGAATGGTTTTCACCCAGACCGCGGCTTTGTGTCGACCGTCCCCGCCGCGGCGTCTGAGAACGCGTCTTCGCGTTCTCGCCCGGCTTTCTTTGGAACGCGCGCGCTCTCTCTCTCTCTCCTGGAAAACTGCTGACGCGCGGACAAACGCGATTCGTTAGCGCGAGCGGGGCTTGTAATGTGGGACCCGCTCGACCGCAGCGTTTCACTGCCACCGACTTCCTGTCTCCGTGTATGACTGATAGGCAGGCGCATCTGGAGATGCTCCAAGCTGCATGTAACGGCTTTTCCCCACAGATCAGCAGCCAGTCACCGCACCTATGCTGCTGTACAGCATCAATGAAAGGCGGGGGGGGGGGGGGTCTTTAATATGCGTCAGTGCATCAGTGGGGGGGGGGTTTAATATGTGTAAATGTGCCGAGGGGGGGGAGGGGGTCTTTAATTAAATGCGGGTTGGGGGGTCTTAATGAGCTAACATGTCAGTCTAAATCCGTCTGAGTCCCCCCCCCCAGAGCCCCCTGAGGGGTGATTAGGTGTTTTCTCAGCGGCTCAAACCCTCGTCACCCTTCGGTGTGTTCACACGCGTGTCAGAACCTTGGCGCCATTTACCGAACACACGTCCGCATCGGTGCTTGCCAAAAACGTACAAAGTCTCCACACTGTTAAACCTTATCAATGTTATATGATTATGTATTTTGAAACAATCCAATGGCAGTTAGAAGTGAAATTCTACGAAAGTCTACGCACAAATTGCCTGACGACAGTAAGAGAAACGTCACAGGTCTAGAGGTTTTGGTCCCTCTGCGTTTTTTCGGCGCTGGCCAATTGGACGGCCGGTCCTTGCGTAACCGATTTTTGCCACGCGGGTCACTTCTGACCGCGAGCGTGCCCTCGCTCTCTGAGGAGATTGCTCGACGCGGAGCATCGCGTTGCGTCTCCCGGGGTCACGAACCCAATCTTCTGGTCGCCGTGGTTTCCCGTCCCCGCCGGCGTCTCGTCTTACCCCATTTTCGACGCCGTCTCTTCCGCCTCCGGCTCCTCCCGCCGGCCCTGGCCCGAGCGCTCTCCGCTCCCCGGCTTCTCCGAGACCGTCCTCCGGCGAAGGGAGCTGGCTCTGTTCCAACCGTCCCACACCCAGACTGCCGTCGCCTCAAGCACCGGCGTCTGCTGGGGGTGAGAATGTTGTGGGGGGGGAAAGAAATCAATATGCGTTCCCCAAAAGACGAGGATGCAAAAAACTGCCCAGTGCTACAGCAAATACCGCATCAGTGCAGTGCAAACTGTGCTCCCTACCATCAAAGCACATCGCCTACTTGCATCCAACAGGAAACTGAAAACAGGCTATTGAAATAAATAAAACAGGTCTAAAACTAAATAAAAAAGCAACCACAAAAGATGTATGCCTAATTAATTTCATGATAATTATTTTCATGAAAATACATTCATAGTTACACCTGCACAGACCATGTATGATTACATTACATTACATTACATTAGGCTTTAGCGACGCTCTATCCCAAGCGACGTACAACAGTGCATGGTCATGATGTGAGGTGCAAGAACACTAGGTGAGTAAGGATCGTAGTCCAGAGTGACCACTCGATCAGACTCAACCCTGTAGGTAGCTTGTTCAAGCAGAATCCTACCAGTACAACTAGCAGGAATCACACTAATCACACCTATCAGACAAAACATCTGCCAGATACACTACATATATTATCCAACTAGGTACAGTGAGCTAACTAAGGCTAGGGAGGGTGGGAGAGGTCAGCCTGAAGAGATGAGTCTTCAGTCTGCGTTTGAAGTGGTGAGATTCTCTGCTGTCTGACGTCACGGGAGGTCATTCCCAGCGAGGGCCAGGACAGACAGCAGACGGGGGCGAAGTACAGACCGAAGAGGGGAGGTGCCAAGCGTCCAGAGGTGGCAGAACGGAGAGGTCTGGCTGGTGTGTAGGGTCTGATGATCCTCTGAATGTACCCTGGTGCTGACCCCTTAGCTGCCTGGTATGCAAGCACCATGATAACATGGTTGGTACCTCAAGCAACACACTTTCCCTGGTGTACACTTGGGCTGGAGTTATTTACTTACAGAGTAGTATAAAAATAACACCCGTAGCTGTACAAACTCTAACAGGCTGCATTATCATTAGTTTGTGTGACAGGGTACCACTCAGGACCATGCACAGCTTGAGCATGGGGCCAGTACTGGGTCACCAGTGGAAACATTGTTATAAGCTGGACTCTTATTAGGGGCTCAAGAAACTACATTGTTACTATGCAACAGCAATAATCAAACAAAGATTAATTTACCTGTAGAGTTCCAAACCAGTCATTTCACACTGAAACCACCTTCAGAGTTCCAAACCAGTCATTTCACACTGAAACCACCTTTAGAGTTCCAAACCAGTCATTTCACACTGAAACCATCTTTAGAGTACCAAACCAGTCATTTCACACTGAAACCACCTTCATAGTTCCAAACCAGTCATTTCACACTGAAACCATCTTTAGAGTACCAAACCAGTCATTTCACACTGAAACCACCTTCATAGTTCCAAACCAGTCATTTCACACTGAAACCACTTTCATAGTAACAAACCAGTCATTTCACACTGAAACCACCATTAGAGTAACAAACCAGTCATTTCACACTGAAACCATCTTTAGAGTTCCAAACCAGTCATTTCACACTGAAACCATCTTTAGAGTACCAAACCAGTCATTTCACACTGAAACCACCATTAGAGTTCCAAACCAGTCATTTCACACTGAAACCACCTTTAGAGTTTCAGATGTCTAGTAGGGATGAAAAAAATTATTTGATTGTCAGTTGCGAGCATGTCGAATGTTCAATCCAAAATCAGTTTTTCTCTTTTTTTAAATTCTCAAACCATTCAAAATAAAAGATCAGCAATGTCACCTAGGCTACTGCTCTAAATGTGTAATTGAGGGGATGGGCGGGGCTGTTGTCATTCACTTTAATGTGACTTGCCGTCAGTTGAAAAGATGGCCAGCTTGCAAAATACGTGCCGCCAAATTTGCATACCACACGTCGACATCTATGATGTCAACCCACTTAAGACCCAAATATCCGAGGCCAAGAGATCCCAGCAAACAAGCACCCAACTTTGTAGTGAGACCTCATCAGTGTGACAGCTGTCCAACTGAAACCACAACAGATTTAACAGCTAAAATGGTAACAGAAGTCATGCTCCCCGTACACATGGTAGAGGGTGAAGGGTTTCTGGACCTACTGCCATTTGTTGAGCCCGAATTTGCTCCTGTGCGATGTACTGATGCGTGAAAACCCATCACAGCTCGACTTCCATACAGTGAAACAGCTGCCTCATTCTGTACCATTCCAAGCCCGGTAATGTTGTGATAACCATCTATGTGTGGACAGCGCTAACTATACTGAGACTTACGTGACTATAAGAGTAACAAACCACTCATTTCACACTGAAACCAATTTTAGGGTTACAAACCAGTAATTTTACACTAAAAACGCCTTTACAGTACATTTAACAAAACAGTCATTTCACACTGAAACTTTGCTGGGTCCGAGGACTAACACTTTGTTACTGTACATCACACCTTACTAACGTTACACGGCAGTGAGATGTTATTACCTCATGCAATTATCACACTGTTGCTAAAATATGTATGGTTTAGACTTACAGAATTAAACCCAACCTACCTTTTACCTTCATGAACAGATATCGGTGCTTAATTAGCAAGGTTCTATACCGTGAGTCACACATGAAACAGGTGTGAGTCACACACAAATGCTAAACCAGTGGTGTTTTTCCCTTAATGAACTTTCTTTTCACTGTGCATTAGCACCCCCCCTCTCATGTGTAATTCAGGAGCTTCTGTGGCAACGCTCAACTGCGTTTGAAGGAGCTGCTCACACACTTTAACCCTTTCCCTGCTCACACACTCTGCCTGCTCACACACTGTGCGCTTTAACACTTTCCCTGCTCACACACAGTGTGCTTTAACCCTTTCCCTGCTCACACACTGTGTGCTTTAACCCTTTCCCTGCTCACACACTTTAACCCTTTCCCTGCTCACACACAGTGTGCTTTAACCCTTTCCCTGCTCACACACTTTAACCCTTTCCCTGCTCACACACAGTGTGCTTTAACCCTTTCCCTGCTCACACACTTTAACCCTTTCCCTGCTCACACACTGTGTGCTTTAACCCTTTCCCTGCTCACACACTTTAACCCTTTCCCTGCTCACACACTTTAACCCTTTCCCTGCTCACACACAGTGTGCTTTAACCCTTTCCCTGCTTCTGTAGCATGTGCATTAACCATTTCTATTTGTGCGTGTATGTGTTCGCATATGTTTGAGAGTGTGCACATGTATGTGTATGTGTGTTTGTGCGTGTGTATGCACGCATGTGTTTTTGCGCATTTGTGCGTTCGTGTGTGTGTGTGTGAGTATGTGTGCAAATGCGCTTGTGTGTATGAGCCTTTGCTTGCGTGTGCAACAACATGAAAAATAATGAAGCGTTTGGTGGCCCATATATGCCACTGTGGCTCTCAACAGGCAGTTTACTCTGCTAATTAGGTGCAGGAAACACGAACAGCATCTTGAGCCGTTTCAGCTGCAGTACGGAGCGCTCGCAGAGCCGCGCGGGCTGAGAAATGACACGAAGCCGCGGCTCCGCCTCCCGCTCCGCCTCCCGCTCCGCCTCCCGCTCCGCCCCTCGCTCCGCCCCCCGCTCCGCCCCCTCGCTCCGCCCCCCGCTCCGCCCCTCGCTCCGCCCCCCGCTCCGCCCCTCGCTCCGCCCCTTGCTCCGCCCCCCGCTCCGCCCCCCGCTCCGCCCCCCTGCACTTCCTGTGGCTAACGAGGTCCTGTTTCCAGCGTGCGGGTCTGAGTGTGCTTTCACCAGACCCAAACACCGACAGCACCCCCCTCTCCTCCTCTCCCGAGGTTTGGAGGCGGGGTCCAGGGCACACGGAAACATGTGCAGTGCTGACAGAGCCTGCCACAGGATTGGTGGAGGCTTAAGGAGGGGCGGGGCCTTTCTACAGTTTCATTCATTCTCACGGCTGGCTTTCCCGTGGCTTATAGACAGGCCTACGATTCTTGGGGAGACACTTTTTTGTGGATACTGTTTAGTGTATTTCTGCCCATAAATATGAGTGTATATGAGTGCATTTCTCTCATATTTAAGGACAGGTGAAAGATGAATGCTGAGAGTGATTGTTTACACAAATTATTTTCAAAAAAAGTGGCATTCAAGTGTTGGAATGTGCAGTTTGGGGAACAGCGGAATACTGAGGGCATTTCAAGTGCGATTCAGCAAGTAACCCAACCCCATGAGCCATGACTGATGGCACAGGTGAGGCGTCAGAGGGCATTAAATTACACATTAAGAAGAAGACGGGGCTCCATTACGCAGATGGGAAAGACGCACGCAGCTAGATTACGCACCCCTCCAACAGGTCCCAGTACACAGATTACGCTCCTTCAACAGGGCCCTGCACACAGATTACACCCCTGCAACAGGTCCCAGTACACAGATTACACACCCCATCAGTGGGTCTCTGTACAGATTAAGTACCCCATCAGTGGGTCTCTGTACAGATTAAGTACCCCATCAGCGGGTCCCAGCATGCACCCCTGTCACATCTGGCACTCTGGCAGTCATTCATTTGGTTCAGTGAGTTTGTGTAGCCTGGATGAGAGGGTCTGATGGCCTGTTGCAGGCTGGCCTAAGCTCCTAGACTTACTGCTTTATTATTTCAGCCCCCAGCCCTATTTTGGCAGAAATATATTTTATGACTTACCATCCATAATTGTATGACTTTTATGTCTGAGAATAATTCCCTTCAATGTTGTGGAGAGAATGCTGCATAAACAAATTTTTTAAATGATATGCTTTTTCTGTTCTGATATAATATGTTTGCTTCTGAAAGTCTTGGTTGTACTTTACCTCCAATTGCCCTTTGATAATGACAGACAGACCCTCTGGGTAGCTAATGTACCAGCCTGCTCAAACCACTCTTTTCAGCCCAGCATGAAAAAGTATCCGGTTGTTACTGCGTCACAGGCCCCAAGCCCCTGAAAAGATCACTGAGCCATTAGGACCAATCAGAACCACTGAGCTATGATGACCAATCAGAGCCACTGAGCCATTAGGAATGATCAGAGCCACCGAGCCATGAGGACCAATCAGAACCATTGAGCCATTAGGACCAATCAGAGCCACTGAGCCATTAGGACCAATCAGAGCTGCTGTGCCATAAGGACCAATCAGAGCCACTGAGCCATTAGGACCAATCAGAGCCACTCACAACCAATAAACTGGAGAAAACAGCTTCAGCACAACTTCTGATTAATCTGTGTGCCTATATTCCATGGCTTGCACAAGAGGACTCAGGCCTATCTGTACCATCAATCTTAATACTAAATAGCATTTTCTAATGAATGGTTTCTATCAAGCAGTGAAACACGGCAGCAAATAACAAATCCACTAATGCAATTCTGAACTTCAGAGTAAATCCTGAGTAACCAGTTAAAAGTTGTAATGTCAGCGGCGAGCCCGTGGATGCGAGCGGAGCGCGGGGGGGGTCCGGAGCCCAGAATAAATAAAGAGAGGTAATTAAACTATTTCTACTTAATGGCACATTTAATGGTGCACTTAAGACGTGCGGCGCATTACTTCTACTAAGCATCTAATAAAATCAAGCGGGGAGGGAAGGGCCTGCAGTTTAGGGCCCTATTACTCTAATGAAGCTGGGCCTCTCCTGTCAGGCGCCGGTGAGATGCGCCCGATCTTCGCGGGGCGGCGGGAGGCTGTGAAGGAGGAGACAGGGTGCGGAGCCGTCGCTCGCCTTCTCCCAAATGCACATAATCACGGGCCCGGCCGTACAGCAGCTATTCGCCAGCGACGGCTCAGAGGGTTAGGGTGTGTTCCATCCATCCATCCATTCGTCCATCCGCCACTTCCCAGCCTGCTTATTCCCGGCCAGGGTCGCTGGGGGAGTGTGGGTGGGGGGGGGCTAGAGCCTGTCCCAGAAAGCACTGGCAGAGAGGCAGGAATACGCCCTGGACAGGTCGCTAATCCATCACAGGGCATTCGCACACCATTCACTCACACGCTCACACATGTGGGCCAAGAGCCTCCGATTAGCCTAGCCTGCATGTCTTCGGACTGTGGGACTGAACCCGTACGAACACAGGGAGAACATGCAGAAGCTCCACGCAGAAAGGCCTCGGCCGGGATTCGAACCCAGCGCCTTCTTGCGTTGAGGCGACGGCGCTGTCCATGCACCGTGCTGCCCAGATGCGGCGTGTTCAGACACGTCTGTTGATGGAATATCACATTAAGATTCCAGACTAATGAAACGGGAGAACGCGCGGGGGCGGTCTGTCTCAGGCCGTAATTACGCTCGATACTGAGACGCCGTGGAGGGCGGGGTCAGTGAGACGCGCGCACGGGGGAGAGCCAGTGAGCGTGTGCAGATGCGTCCTCCGCAAGGCGCAGGAAGAGCGTTCCCTAGGCTGAGGGTCAGGGAAATTCTCCACAATTCATATTTCAAAGTCGGAAGTGTGACGCACCCTTTCCTCAAGCGGACTTTTGTGTCTTGCTGTTTTTTTTAATATAGAACACACACTGGGCCTCTGTACGATCACATTTGTTCGTGAACTGCGTACAGGAACGTTTCCAAGAACATTTCGGCATTCATCCTTTTTTCTTACCTATATTTGTTCATGGCCGTTTCCTTATACAAATCACAGGAACAGGATTGAGCAGAAAATTTACAAGCAGTCAGCATTCAATCATCTCAATCACCTGGGACATGGACAAAAACAAAGGTCTGCACATGTGTCATAAATCTCATGTTGTTTTTCATAGGAACATTTTAAAGAACAAAAGTACAAATAATTTATGAAAAGTTTTGTGATGAGGCCTATTGTATAGTGTACACTGTGCACCAAATCAGGGACCCTGGCGAAGCTCACCAGAAACATGTTTATGTGGTATTCAGCACTATTCAGCTCTATTTTCAGCTCTATACAGCATTATTCAGCACTATTCAGCTCTATTTTCAGCTCTGTGGAGCATTATTAAGCACTGTTCAGCTCTATTTTCAGCTCTGTGGAGCATTATTAAGCACTATTCAGCTCTATTTCCAGCTCTGTGGAGCTTTATTAAGCACTATTCAGCTCTATTTCCAGCTCTGTGGAGCTTTATTAAGCACTATTCAGCTCTATTTCCAGCTCTGTGGAGCTTTATTAAGCACTATTCAGCTCTATTTCCAGCTCTGTGGAGCTTTATTAAGCACTGTTCAGCTCTATTTTCAGCTCCATACAGCACTGTTCAGCTCTATTTTCAGCTCTGTGGAGCATTATTATGCACTATTCAGCTCTATTTTCAGCACTGTGGAGCTTTATTAAGCACTATTCCACTCTATTCAGCTCCATTCAGGTCCAGCCGGGGGTCTACCAATGGGCAGGCGGTACGGAGAAGCACAGTGCCACGCATGATTACCCCTGACATTTTGAAAGGTTGTGCATTTCTTATGAGAAGAACGGGTCCGGGCTACATACGGAGCGAGACAACACAGCGCATGTCGCTCCGCACGCCAGCATCTCCGCTTTCCGTGTTTAATAAAAACGACACTCGAGGCACCCCTGGATGTAAGCGCCCACGCTGTCGGGCAGAAAGCAGGGACGGCTATAAATAGCGGCGATTCCGGCGGCACGGACCCGTGCGCCCCGGCGGCGCGCGCGGCCTCTAATCTGCGAAGCGAAAACCCGCGGCCCTCCCGGCTCTCAGCAGCCGCCGGCTCGCAGGGGAGCGCGCGGTCTCCCAGCGCTCTGCGCGCCGAGCGTAAAAACACCGAGGCTCCCAATAAAACACAGACGCGTTCTCCAGAATTTACGCCCGCGGAAGGACAAAGGGAGCGGAGCGGGCTGCGCTCACGGAGGGGTGTGTTTTTATTAACGTCGGGGTCTGGCTGGAAAACGCGGAGAAACATCATCGCCGTCGCCGGGCCGGTTTCTCAGGGACGACGAGCCTTACGGTCAATGAGCTGCGATCCCCAGAAGGCTATCGCCGTTAGGCGAGAGAGAGAGAGACAATGTGAGGCAGTCCTGCGAAATCCAGTCTCGTTTCGCACGTTCGGTCAATAGCAGACGTCTTATAAACCGCTCTGCTAGTCATTTTATGAGGTGTTTCCTCCCAAGGGAGGGTCACGAAGATGACAAAATCAAAACCGACTCGAGCACAAGCAAAGAGACAGGAAAGATATACGTTGCCCGTGTGCGATAAACCCATTGTCTTTTAGGGGAGACAGAAACAGAAAACAGGCTACGAAAAGACAATGGAAGGACAGATTCCCGACGAGAGAGGACCGTTTACAGATGTGAGGGGAAAAAAACCGGCGACACCGCAACATGCTCAATCATAATGGCGGTGCGTGTGGAAACGCCTCCTGTGTTTGTGTCCCTGCGCGGCTAATGACATCAGCGCTACCTCGGCGTGTAAACACACTTCAGCTAGGGGAGCTGGAGAGGAAGATAAACAATACCAGCCTATGGGACTACGTGTGTGTGCGTGTGTCTGTGTGTGTGTGTGTGCCCGTGCGTGCGTGACCTAACACACAGGATGTACAGGATCCAACTCTGGAGAGAGAGAGAAAGCAATAGAGAGGGAGAGAGTGAAAGAGGAAGAGAGACAGAGACAAAGAGAGAGGGGGAGAGAAACAGACAGAGAGGAGAAAGGGAGACAGAGATGCACAGAGAGAGGAAGATAGAGACACGGACAGATCGAGAGTGATGAAGAGGGACAGAGAAAAGTGAGAGAGAGACAGAGAAAGCGCGAGAGAGGGAGAGATAATCTCAGGAGTGCAGCAGAAAGACAAATGCCCTGTAACAGGCAGGATTGTGCTCGGGAGCAGATGGCAGTGACTCACGCACATGCGGACGGGTAAGAGAGACCTTATCCCAAGACCTTGGATGCTTCTCGCTCTGCCCCTTGTGTTTCTACACTGAGCCCTGCTGAGAAGCTGAACGAGAGAGAGGCGCTGAGCAGGTACTTCTCCTCCTGGTCTCAGCCGATCAGAATGAAAGGCCCTCCGATGTCTCCCCTGCATTCATGAAACCACCCGGATCTAAGCCAATTTATTAGCTTCATTTGCCTAATACCCAGAAGGAGCATTTCCCACCGGGAAAGTTGAGAACGAATTTGAAAATGCCTTCTCCAGACAAACGCAAAAAAACAATATAAAAAACCACAATTCTCAGGTCAAAAAGAACAAACAGGAAAACAGTCCAGCTTCATCAGAATTCCTTTGTGCTCGCAGAACAGGAGAGTGACAAAGCACATTAAAGCCAGGATGCCTGCAGGTGTCTGGGTCCCCTGAGTTTTGGGGGGGGTGGGGTGTGGGGGCGTTGCTGGGACATTGCTGGGAGCAAGATTTCAGAGAAAGAGGGGGGGGGGGGCTCAGGCATTGATCAGCTCTTACAGCAGGTAATGAGCTCACCCTCCATGTAAATGATGGATCACGTCCGAGGATGACTGCCTCTCCGGTGACACGCCGGTCTCGCCGCGCTGATAACGAGCGCGGCGGGGAAGCCGCCGCTCCCGCAAATGAGATCCCGGAGCATAACGACGCCGATGATGATGACGCTAATAATAACAGTTATTACCGCTGCAGCTCGCCGGGCCGCCGCTCACAGCCATACTCCAGGCGCCACGTTAGACCGAGGCTTTGTTTCCTGCTCTCGTCGCTGAAGAGGCTGAAGTACCGCAGACACACAACTCCCCGCACGCCGCACCCCGCACCCCGCGCCGGGCTGTGGGACTGCCTTTAATCACGCTTACAGAAAGCCAGGGTCCCTTTTCTTTTAGGCGCAAGACCCAATGTCTGCAGACTCTCCTCTTGTCCTCACCAGCACCCCCCCCCACCCCCCCCCCCCCCCCCATCTCACTCGCTCACTGTGTCAGCTCAATTTATTTCCCAGTGCTCCTGGGGAAAGCTCGCCTCCTCTCACACGGTGAAATACTGGAATATTGAAACGTGTCCACGGGGCAGCGGGCTGTGAGCCGGGTCAGCTGTGACCCCGCCCCGTGACCCCAGAACGCAGGTAAACCGGAGATGGGCTCGTTTTCGTACCTCAGGAACCTCGTGTGCGGGCCCCCCGGTGGCGGTACTAGGCTCAGGTAGGCTCTGTCCTGAGGAACGGGGAGCTGGCCGTGGAGACCACGTGACCCTCTCCTCAGCAGCACATCAAAGGGTCAGCCAAGTGTGACAAGACCAGGTCACGTGACCTGCCAGACCGCAAAGCCCAGCGACCCGGTTAATCATTCCTAACCTCCTGAAGGGAGGGGAGAAATAAACATGCCGACTGCACACTGCAGAGGATTTCCACAGAACATCAAAAACAGGATCCGTTTAAACATTAAACAGATGTTTATTGGATTTCTATGTGGACAATTTGCTGAACTGTGAAATTAAGTCCAATAATGACTCAGTATATAATTTGTTCATTCTTAAAAATCAAGCCCTACAAAAAAAAAAAAAAAAACATTTCCCTAACTGCTCATTTAAAGGTCCAGGAAACTGAATCCTGTGAATTATTGGCTGATGTGTTGTTTTTACGCCTTTTTGCATTCACATATGGCCCAGAATTATTTTTAAATGATTCTTGCCAAAAATAAAATATAATGGAGAAACGCTTGTGCTGAGATTGTCTTGCTTGCTCCCTTGACTAAATGCCAGACTTTCAGTAGACGGGGTTAACAGGGTACAATGAACGCCATTAAAACGTTAAGACCAGTGAAATTCTTTCTGTTTGCAACATTTAAACGATGCTCTTGCCACTTTTGTGGGGGCAAACTAAGTTGGAAATGCCTAAACATTGCACCTTATCTGGATACAGAAGAACCAATGAGCTTTTTCCTTTTCATTTCTGGAAAAATGAATACTGCAATAGCCCCAACAGTTAATACTGTAGTGCCCATTTTCATGAGGAAGACTTCACCAACTATCTCCAGAAACGATATGGCTTTGCTAAAAAAACTAGTGCTGGCGCATGGTGTAGCAGCAGTGCCTTCCCTTCCAACTGTTGCGGCTAGCCACGCTCCCGGCTGCTGCAGAACAGACGCGTGATGGATCGGTAAGCAGGCCTACCTACGTTTGATGGATCGGTAAGCAGGCCAACCTCCGCATGATGGATCAGTATTTAGGCTAGCGAAAATTAAATAGCTTTCAAGCTCATATGTGGAATCAAAGCCTTTCTTTATTCAGGTGTAATGTCCAGACTGCTGTCGAGTCTAATGTTAGCGTACAGTAGCTCAGTGACACAACGCTATTACAAATGCAATGATCTGCAGGTTTAACTATACAACGATAAAGCCGAGCTTATGTTACTTTCTTTCGTGCTGCCTGGAGGTATAATGTTACGCCACAGGACAACCTGCTCTAGCCTAGCAACAAGGAACTGTTTACATGTGATGTGTCTTACGGATATGAATATTAATGAGCGCAGGATACACGCCCACCCTGTCCTTATCTTCTGAACAGGTCGCGATAATCTAATAGTGCTCATCATAATTTAACTGTTATAATTGGGTTAAAAACCTGCAATAAATATTGAGGAGACAATCAATTGTCATTTCCATCAGCACAATTTGAATTCAGTTTCCTGGACCTTTAGAGCCGGTCCCGTCACAAAGAGACATGAAACTAATGTGACTAATGTAATTAGCCTACCTGAAGCTGGTAACAGACACCCACTGCAATAGAGCATGACCAGGTGGCTCGGGGCCACCGAAATCTGGCCACCAGAACTGGTGGCCCGCATGGCCAGTGGATTTTCTCTGTCAAAGGGAGTAGGTTATCAGAATGTCACATTGAGTAACTTTTAATTAAGCAAGCGATTATATTTATTTATATGGAAAAAAAAAATGTTAAGTACAGCATTGTAATGATTCATTTTTCATGGAACAGAGGAGATGAAAAACCTGTCTTTAAACCAGTAGTTGTAAATATTCTCAAAAGGGTTTGCTTTTTTGCCTTTACATCACAAAAATGGACAGAATTTCCCAAAGCCACAGAATGTTTAAAGCAGTGGCTAAGCTTACTCTTTGTTCTCTGTGCCAGCATTCTGGCAACACTTACCAGGGTTGTACAGTGCAACTCTTTTGCTCGCATATGACCCAAGAAATTGGAAAATGTGAGAACAACACATAATTTAGGAGCCCTGGTGGGACTGTACATTTTCCTCATAAATTGTGAAAATTGTTGTTGATAAGTACTGTTATAGCAGAAAATGTATTACGGTAAATACAGCCAATTATCAAGTATAGCTTCTGAGTAGTTCATATTTCTTGAGTGGCGATTTAAGGGAGTCTGTTCTGTAAAATGCACCGTGGCTGAAGATCATAATCAGCGATGATCAGTCCACCTTGAGAAAACAGGTGGGGGTTTGGCTTAAGGCAGCTGAATGACACCTGCCTAATCCAATCTCTAGCCACGAAACAAGTTTTCATTTAACTTTAGGTACAAAACAATGTCAGTTACAAATCCTGTGGCGAACATATTTTAGCAATTAGCAAAATGTCATTATGCACCACTTTTCCCCAGTCCAGCAACTTAGGTGCTTAGAATGCGCTCTCAACCACCTATTCCATTTGTTGCATTTGGAATTTAGCAGAGGTAGCAAAATTCATATTGATAGATTTTTCATTTCGTTTGTTAAAAATCATCCTTACATTGTTCAAGTTGTTAATTGCCTATATCATCAGTGAAAACCTGATGTATGAATAGCTAATCCAAGTAAAAGTGTAACCTTTTTTTTGCATGTAACCTGTATCCTGCTGCCACTCCACGAGGTCAAACAATCTTAAATATTTAGTGAAGTAAAGCAATAATGCTGCCATAAAATTGTAAAGGTAGCTATAACGAATAGTAGCTATTAGCGGCTATATAAATTATTCAGCCAATGAACTGCTTGAATGTTAATCAAGGGGGGGTCCATTTTTACCTTGTTTGTTAACTCATCAAGAGGTGCAGTACTATATCTTACTTTTAGTCTCACTTAGTCTTATGCACACCTGCATTTGAAACATTTACCTTTGTGGTAATTATTTGTGTGTGCGTGAGTGTAAAAGATCTGGGACATTTTGACCCATCATTGCAAAGTTGCTGCTGCTCCACGCAGGAGCTGAGCTGAGCCTGCTCTGCGGCAGAGCTCTAAGAACGTCTTATCTCTCCCCGCTCTTTCAGGGCTATTGTTACAGGAGAGGCGGCCGTACTGAGCATGCTCCTGAATGCCCCCCGTGGTCGGCATGGAGACCAGGGGGAGCGCCGCTGCTGCCCTGGACCTGTGAGTGGAGGAGGAGGAGTCTGCGTGTTACCTACTGCCCTGTAATATGAGCAGGTCTGCGGCGGGACCAGGACAATCAGCAGCTTGTGTGAACTGAGCTGTTCTCTTACAGTAACAGCCATGCCCCATTCAATTATCAGCCTTCTTATAAAGGAACAGCCACGCACTATCCAATAATCAGCTTTCTTATGAGGAAACAGCCAGGCACTTTCCAATTATCAGCCTTATTGTAAAAGGAACAGCCAGACACTGTCCAATCAGCAGCCTTCTGATAAAGGGACAGCCACACACTGTCCAATTACAGCCCTCTAATAAAGACCTCCCCAAAAGCCTCGACAACAGTCACATCAGCAAAATGCAGCCAGTTTAACGCGCATTAAACATCTCACTTCCTTCAGTGAGTGAGAAACAGCTCTCGGGGTATTTGTGTCAGTGAGCAAATCAATAGACAAACCAAAGTGCATTATTCAAAATGCAAATACATGAAAATCAATACCCCTGAAAGAAAACATTCAGGATAGAAAATGAATTGAATAAACATTGTGGTGTGCAATAACAAAACACTATGTGTGTTGAGCCTGTTACTCTAAACGGAGGACCACAAACGAGTAAGAAGTGCACTGTAAAGATGTTTGTGAGAACACTGAAGAAGCTGTGGAATACCGGCAGCGTGCTCTTCAGATCGTCCAGGGTGCCGTCATTTGGGCTCGTCTCCGTGATGTCAGCGGGCGGGGTTAGCTCACCATTCACAGCATCACCAGCGCCGGTGTGACACGGCTGCTCCAGGGAGCGTTACTGAGGGTTCTGCACAGCCAACTAAAGGGCCACTCCCCAGAATAAAACAGCACCGTTTAACTTGCAACTGCCTTTTAGCAAGCGTCTCTAATTGGTGCATGAATGGGCTTTCATACAGGCTAAAAACAAGCAGTAAATACCTGGGAAACTGTCCAATTTTTCAAGTCACTACACCTTAATAGGCTACGATTAAACAAATTGCAGGAGGAACCCAGTGAATCTGTTTGGTTTGACCTACAAGGAACTCATAAATCTGTCTTTTAAGGGGCCTTTACTGCCTGATAATATGGCCAATGTAAAACTATCCTTGAAGTTAACATCAAAATACAGTATATACTGCCCTTTCCAACAAAACCAAAAATTAATCTCAAGCTCCAGTATGGACTTTGTGTAATAATACTGACATTAAAAATTAATTGTGTTTTTAAAGAGCGGCATTGTACTGAATAGGTTCTGCTGCACATCAGATAGAAGACCGTGTTTCTTTTTTTTTTTTAACCATTTTCAGGTCAAGTGTCCAATCACCTGTCCCGCTCACAGCTAAACTGCTCTCAGATTGAACGGGGCCCATAAAACCCAGCGGCGCGGCTCCTGCGTGGTCCTATCGCTTTGATGGAGATCAGGGATCAGAAACGCATTCGTTCCGACCGGCATCAGTCCCACGGAAGGCCTCCGTCGGGGGGGGGGGCGTCCCAGAGGCGCGGGCTCGTCCGCGGCCCGGCGCGGCTCCGCCCGAAACGGCCGCCGGATTAAAATTTATGAAGGGGCTCCGCCGGGCCCCTCCATAATTAATGGCCCTGCGCGGTGATCAGTGAATCATAGACAGGCATTTACAGAGAAAACCTCTTTCAGGACCGGCCTCCCGTTACATCGCCCCCCCCCCCCACACACCCCCCAGTAACCCGCCGCGGGAGGGGCGGCGAGAGGGCTTATTTCCACTTGGACGTGCGAGGCCCGCGTGCTCCAGGATGTAACTCATGGGGCTTCTCCCCTTTCTCTTGACCAGAGCGAGGAGACAGAGCGAGGAAAACGGACAAAGGGCCTGAAGCTTATTTACGGCCTTCGGCTTCCGAATCGGTGGAGGAAGCTGAGGTGCGGGGAAGATCCCCCTCCGCGCCCCCTGCGCAGCGACCGTCGGCGCCCCGGGGGGGGGGGCGTGTTAAAATACAGCCCCGCCTGTTTGTTTTCTCAGCGAGGGCCTCCGCCGTTGCCAACCGCGCGGTCATTGTGTGCCACACAACGAGGGGCCTATCCTTGCCGGCCCGATGGGAAACAATCACTCAAGTGATAGATCACACAGCACAATGCACAAAGAGTGGGATGCACAAAGAGCGGGCTCTTGGTCCTTCCCAAATTACAGTATTATTTAAGACTGGTTACATCACTGCGAGCTACACGACAACATTGTCGGCATGCCAGTGAGAAGAATTACAGATGAGGACTGAATCGCAAACAAATTGCACTTTCTTATCTCAGTCCTTCAGCCAAAGACAAACCACAAAGCTGACAGACTTTACAAACCCCTTTACATGTGTAAGCTGCCGAATTCATAAATGAATGAAACTTCTTCACAACGAGCTTCCCTCCCCTGCATACTGAACTTCAAAACTCCCATTTCATTAACTTTAAATGGGCTGCAAAGATTGCACCAAAAGCCAGGAACAGCCTTTAGGGCAGTTCAGAGGCATGCAGCGGGGGTACTCAGGCCTAGAGTGTGAACACGGTGACTGGGTTCAATGCTCACATGGAATAATCTGATCACATCATCGATCAGTGACCCGGCCTAAGAGGCGGGGTCACCACCATTACGGTGGCCCTCGCTGGTGTTCATGAGATGGCAATTTGCACAGTGCATCCTCAGTCGCATTTAACATCATACCGCTGGTGATGGCAGAGAACAGTGATGTAACCTGCCCCTCCCCCCCCCCTCCACACCCATATGACACATTGCTGAATCAGGTCAGGACTCATCCGTCCCAAGGCCCTCTGAAATGAGGTTTCGACGGCAGGCCCGCGCTGCGCTGGCGGATCCTGGGTCTGGAGTCTGCGCGAGGAAGACGTGGATTACGGCATCCCTGAGAGGCTGGGAATGGGCACCGCTCGCCTAATGGACGTGTCTTAGACCGCAGAACCCATTCATGAGTCATATCCCATTCGCCACTTACGCTGAAATCCCCATCCAGTGATTCTGTTCAGCGCTAAGTCGCACACACACACACACACACACACACAAACAGAATAGACTATTTATCATCACACACTAGCCTCCAGTACACGAATAAAGGAAACTGTGCATCTGAAGGGATATTCCTGGCTTCCGGGACTCTCAGGCTGAAGTCAGTGTTCGGTTTGCCTGAGGAGTCTCTCTCTGGGAGGAGTGGAGAGGGGTGGCATACTCATAAAAATGCATCCGCCGCAATTTTTAAGGAAATAAGAAAAAAAAGGGGGCTTGAACACTTTGAAGCCTCAATATTTACATAACAAAGAGGTAGGAGCCTCTGTACAGTGACAAATGCAGCCACTGCATTAGCAACGGGGAATATCTGGGGACAAAGCAAGATGAGAGGAGTCACTGTAACCGATCTGGCTCGGAAAACTGGTCTTACATTTCTTCCCTTAATCAGTCCTACACAGTGTGCAACACATGCATTCCTCTCTGTCCGAGTCAATTCAACCTTTGGACCGCATCGTCACAGATTTTAATGAGATTTGGTATACTGATTGGGTTTTATAAGAAACCCCTGGAATCAAAATTACACTCATCTTGGATTGTTAATCTGGGAGATATGGGCTAGCAAAGTTTGGGCTACTTAGCACAACTCCATGACTCTGCCTTGCTATATCTACAGTACATTACTATAGGGCATAAAGAAATGGTGCTTGCATCATTAAAGGTAAAGGCATTAAAGGTATTTTCCAGTTCTGTCTTTTACATACATACTATTTTGACTACCCTTAGTCTTTTTACTCTATTTCTACTAGTACTGCTACAATGCTTGGGTTTTTCAAGCTAACTTAAAGGTTTGCCCTCAAACTTTCCTTTTTAGTTCCTAACAATGTTTTCACACAGTTTTCATCCGCTCACAACTGACAAAGCAAATGTCAGACTCCATCCAAGATACTCAGAAATTAGGATTGAGATGGTGTGTTCACTTCAGGAATCACTCAAATTTGCAAGCATCAAACGTTTCATTATGGTTGCATATGATAATAATCGGTGGCTGGGCTGTGTTGAGACAATGCCCTGCGCTGGAGAATTTAATTTTTCACTTTCTGCATCCTCATGGACCATCTCCACCATACTCATCTCCATACTGCCCCGATACACATGTGAGTGATGGACCACCAAGATGTGTAAGTGGTGGTTGAACGAGTCACGGTAACCGGACGGAAATAAACAATGCTGAGCAGAGAAACAATCCTTGCATCAAAGGCTCAGAGGGAGCACAAATTGAAAATATAATGTCGGGGCTTTTCTTATTTCTGCAAGTTATCTTATTTCATCTCCATTTTTGAAGGCAATTTCAGTCTGACTCTTTTCTTGCCCTCTCTTTGATTCGATGAGGATTCCTGCTCTCACCGAGAGTGGATAATAAGTCTTCATTTAGTCTGCAGTGGCTCAGTTTGTGTCTAAGACAGGCTGGATTTGGACTTCATTTGGGGAGCTTTTGCCTTGAGGCTGACACTGTTTCTTCCGCATCAACTTGTCAAAGTTACCAGTTTTGATCATCTCCATGTTTTGTCATTAGTTGCATTGTGACTCCTAGTGGGTATCCTCCAGGGTACCTTTCAGAACACTTCTTGTTTTTCTTTCTCCCATTTTCTTTCTTATTTTGGTTGTTTTTTTTGAGTGGCCATTTTTGTTAGTTCCTGGCAATCCTTTGTTTGCTTGGAGGAACAGAATCGACACTGCTCCTTAACTTCATTACATCAAGGTAGTGCATTATAAATTTTACCTGTGCCTGACTATTACATTACATTACATTACATTACATTACAGGCCTTTAGCAGACGCTCTTATCCAGAGCAACTTACACAACTATTACATAGCATTTACATTGCATCCATTTATACAGATGGATATATACTGAAGCAATGCTGGTTACTCACTTCAAGTGTGCTCAATTCAAGAATCAACCACTGTTCAACAACGTTGTAAGGAATTAGCGATGTGATGCCACCTCAGGTAAGTAATGATATCTGGGTAATGACTCAAACAGCAAAGACCAAATTTTCTGGAGGTGTTGATGACATTATAACTTAACTTCAGAAAAACAATTGATCCATTTGGAAACACAGGCTTTTTATTGTAGATCAACTTTCAAAATTATAATCACTCATAACTTTGTTACCTTTAATTTTGGGGTCAAAATTGTACATATGTAAAAGACCTTTAAGATATAAGAAGAATTTCTCTATGACCAATAGTAATGGGGATACGGCAAGTCAAAATTATAGTCATGCTAATTACTGTATCTGAAACTTCATTAGTCCATATCTGCCAGATTAATGATCTGAGAGTCATTTTGGTCCCAGCAGTTTATTATAAGACCAAATCAGCATGCCACATCTCATTAAAATCCACCATGATGCGGTCCAAAAATGTGTTGAACTGACTTAGCCTATTAAGAACTTAATACTTATTGGTTAAATCTCTCCCTCCTTTACCACACAACACAATGCCACCTCAGGAGTCATGTGACACACAAAGCAATCTTGTCAAAATCACCCATCGTGTCAGCTGTCAATCAATAATCCAGCTTGATAATTGTCAAGTCAAAAAAAGCATGTTAACCGGGATCTAAAGCTAATAGACCACAGTCCTTTAATGGTACCACCATGGAGCCAGGAAACTGTAGTGCACAGCCTGTGGCTGTTATTTTGTTAACATAGGGCCTGCTGAACTGGTGAATTCTTTATTTAGCTGAATAGAACTACACTCATTTTGATGGTGCAAGGCAGGTGATTATAAGCAGTGCTCAAAATCTATGAGTCCCAATCCCAATGATAAACCTTTTTACCTTAAATAGTAGAGTGGAAACCAACCATTCAGCCAATGAGAAGATAATCCCAGTTTTAAAAAAAGATTACATTCCACATGCGCGTGACCTGAATTCCCCAAAACCCTCGGGCAAAAAGGCAAGAGAAATAAAGGTATTGGTCAGAATTCCGAGACACAGAGTCTTGTGTATTTCTTTGGACAAGGCCTTGTGTTAGTCCTGTATAAAATGAAAATATCTGACTTTCACAGAGTAACACTGGTTTAAACTCGAGTGAGTTAAAAAATACAGGATATTGACTAATTGCAGATCAATTGCATTCCTGCTCTGTAAACGGGTCAGCTATTAGGCATGGAACAGTTCATCCTATACTGATGACCTAATGTTCCTAAAATACCCTTCAGCAGAAGGGCACTGTGGGTAGATATCTCTCACTGTCACTCAAACCCAAATAAAGCACTCCAACAAAGGACTACTGGAGAGACACCGTTAGAGCAAATCTCGTGAGGACAGGACACAGTTTGGGAAGTCTGGTTCTCTCTCTGCCACTCTACTGATGCTGTCACTCTCTCTCGCTCCACTGACCCTGGTGCTCCCTGTCGTTCTACTGACCCTGGCGTTCTGTCTCTGTCACTCTACTGACCCTGGCATTCTCTCTGTAGTTCTACTGACCCTGGCATTCTCTCTGTAGTCCTACTGACCCTGGTACTCCCTCATGATAGGATGTCTGGCAAGTCCTACCCCACATCTCACATTCAGTTTGAAAACTCTGCAATGCTTGCATTTTCTACTGACAAAATAAGATGAGACTGGTCAAGATTTCACTGAAAACTGTGCAAACAAGCTTTAAGTAACACCAGCGCAGTCATGCACAGCACCGCCCTACTGTACATAGATGGAATATCCCCGTTTCACCTCACACAGCTTGTGTGCCTCTTTGGTTTGGTTTGGTTCTCACCTTTGTGCCTGTTTGCAAAGCAGCCCCCAATACCACCATTTTGACTGTAATGTCCTTTATTCAAGATCGAGAATTCCTTTATTGATTCATATTTCATTATATCCAGTGTTTCATGTTACTGGTTTGAGGGTGGGAGTGCGTACGTGTAGTTTTATCTATATAGTTGACTCAATAAGCTGCTTAATGTATAGAACTGGAGTGCTAAGGCAAGACCTGTAAGTTTCTCATTGGCCACAGTAATGAAAATATACAATATATCTTGACGCAATGAAGACTATGGCAATACTAAGAAATAATATACTATAACTTACAATTATAGTTAAACATGCGTCATGTACCTAAAAATGTACCTGGATATCCGATTCCAAACTCTGTGGAAAACACCCAGAAGCATTTGAAAATAAATTTCAGCAAAATTGTCAAACAAAACCCTTTTTTTTCCTGGATGCTAATTTGGGCTTTATGTATCTCATCACTGCTTTGGCGACATCATCATATGCACAGAATACAAATCCCCGCCTGTCACAGGTGAATCCAAATGACAGGCAAAAAGGAAGTGACATCTAATTACCACAGACGTGATGACACAGGCTGGGGAAAGATTTTTTAAATGTGTAGCATGGGCATTGATTCAAGGGTGATGAGAAATAACAAGGTGGCAACCCCCGCATGTGTGTGTATGCGTGTGTGTGTGCTTGTGTGTGTGTGTAACCAAAGCTAGGCCCATTTTAAAGCTTCCCTAGTCCGGCCTGCTTATTCACCAGAGCGTGGACAGTAAGTGCTGATATTAGCATTTTATTAAGTGACCTTTTCGCTTCCACCCTCAGTCTAAGTAGCATTCATTTCCCACTTGTGTTTTCCGCCAGGCAGAAAAGCAGCTCTGCCAACTAACAAAGACATACTTCTCGCACACACAGGGACTTAGCTGCTAGTACTGTACGTGCCCTTATAATTTATTTTGTAACAAATATAAATGCTCTAAGATTACATTCATTTATTCATTTTGGGCTAAGCTCGTTTACTGATGCCTTGTACCTTTGGGCAAGCATCCAACAAGTTACTCTGTTTGCAATTAAATTGCCGTCCAAGTCCTGAAAGCACTTCTGGTGCGACCCTAAGAACCGTAAAGTGTCCCTCTTCGGTGCCAGCATGTACCTCACTGGTCCTTTTCTCTGTACCCTGATTTATGTAACTGGGCACTCGGACAGACTTCAACTTAACGGGACAATCAAATAAAATCTGAAATATGACTGAGCATTAATGTAAATAATATAATAACGACTCTATTAAGCCATTGATGAGACAGAAGCAGGCTAGGGGGTCAGCAGGGATGAACATCAGATCACTCTCTGATCTAATCCTGGAATAGCACACACATTATACATGGTAATGGCTGATGACACAGATAGCTGGCAGCTGATATCTTACACATTTACACAGCTGTACATATACTCCGCTCAGTGGGAAAACTACAGTGCCTCAGCTGTGACTTGAACCCGCAACCTTCCTGTCATAAGTTCAGGTGACAGGTCACAAAAAGTTTAAGGTCAGGAGCAGGAAGCACGCCCCGGCCTGGTTTTCCTGGGGCAGGACCCACAATCAGAGCCAAAACAAAAGGGCTGGAAGCGGTGTGTAGAACTGAAGGAAATTTCCCCAGAATTAGTGCGTCAGTATAAGAGCTGCTTTGGTTAGTGACGTGGTCAAGCCCCAGCTGTGTACATGTTAATTACCCTGCAGGTAATTAGCAGTGTGCTTCAGTGCCGCTCCGCTGGCTTGGTACCCGCCTGGCGCCCTTTGTTGACTGTCTGTTAGCAAAGGGGGTGGGGCTACCGGGCACATTGTCTAGAGCCGCTTTGTTTCTATCCAGCTGCAGCTACTGTTTTACAGGAGAACAATTTACAATCCAGCCGCACACGCACTGGTACACCGTGCAGTGGGAATACAACCACACGCACGCGCTGATACACCATGCTGTAGGAATCCAGCCACACACACACACACACACACACTGATACACCATGCTGTAGGAATCCAGCCACACACACACACACACTGATACACCATTCTGTAGGAATCCAGCCACACACACACTGATACACCATGCTGTGGAATCCAGCCACACACACACTGACTACATGTGTAGGAATCCAGCCACACACCACACACCTGATACACCATGCTGTAGGAATCCAGCCACACACACATGATAACATGCTGTAGGAATCCAGCCACACACACAACAACACGATACACCATGCTGTAGGAATACACACACACCACTGATACACCATGCTGTAGGAATCCAGCCACACACACACACACACACACACACACACTGATACACCATGCTGTAGGAATCCAGCCACACACACACACTGATACACCATGCTGTAGGAATCCAGCCACACACACACACTGATACACCATGCTGTAGGAATCCAGCCACACACACACACTGATACACCATGCTGTAGGAATCCAGCCACACACACACACACACACACTGATACACCATGCTGTAGGAATCCAGCCACACACACACACTGATACACCATGCTGTAGGAATCCAGCCGCATACACACACACACACACACACACACACTGATACATCATGCTGTAGAATCCAGCCACACACACACACACACACACACTAATACACCATGCTGTAGGAATCCAGCCACACACAACACACACTGATACACCATGCTGTAGGAATCCAGCCGCACACACACACACACACACTGATACACCATGCTGTAGGAATACAACCGCACACACACACACTGATACACCATGCTGTAGGAATCCAGCCACACACACACACACACTGATACACCATGCTGTAGGAATACAACCGCACACACACACACACTGATACACCATGCTGTAGGAATCCAGCACACACACACACACACACACACACACACTGATACACCATTCTGTAGGAATCCAGCCACACACACACACACACACTGAACACACACATACACACAGCTGTAGAATCCAGCTGAACACACACACACACACTGATACACCATGCTGTAGAATCCAGCCACACACACACACTGATACACCATGCTGTAGAATCCACCCAACACACACTGAACAACACCCATCTCATGGTAATCCAGCCACACACACACACACGCTGATACACCATTCTGTAGGAATCCAGCCACACACACACACTGATACACCATGCTTGTAGAAATTCAGCCACACACACACACACTGATACACCATGCTGTAGAAATTCAGCCACACACACACGCATGCTGATACACCATGCTGCAGGAATCCAGCCGCACACACACACTGGTACACAGTGCGGCAAGATTCTCATCACAATGGTGGTTAAAGCTTAAAAAAAAAGACCAGGTCAAAACCTAGTATATGCCTGGACCGGCCGACCAAAGGTGTAACTTCATAACTCGGCCCACCAATGGTGTAACTTCATCACTCAGTCACAGACATTCACGTTTATAGGGCTGGCCCCGCTGTTGCGGTCCAGCCAAAAACCCCACGGAAACCAAACAGCCTCAAATAAAACAATAAAATAAAAGGCGGATTGTGATAGCCCTGTGCTGGATAAGTATGGTGCATGCACATCAGCTCCCAGTACCCTATATCCTGTCAGTGCATCTCACCATTTACTATTTTAAACGGGGCAGGACTATATTCTTGAAAAACACACAACAATGGCGGGCACCCCACGGGCAAGCGTAAGATGAATTTCCTGAGGGAAGGACCCCCGCTAAGAGCCAGGCGCCAAACGCTGCTTCCGCGCAGTCGGCAGAGGGGCCGGGGACTCCAAACGCGCTCCCCGTCTCTGCACAATGAGGGGAGGCTGCCCTTGCTAACGCACCGCTGGCGAGGTCAGAGGGGGTCCTCGCTGCGCGCCGCTCCGTTTCGTATCGCATCGCGCTCGCTGGACGCGTGAGCGCTCCACGCGAGCGAACGAACGGCAGCCAGGGGCTGCGGCCGTGCGCGAGCGATGACCTCACGGACACGCGCGCACCGCGTTAGCGGGGTAATTCTCTCGCAGGTGCTGATGTGTGAAGCTTCAAGCACAGCGTTTTATACTAGGCCTTTTATTATGACTGCACACTGTAAAGAGCAAACAATGGGTTTACGCCAGAGGAAGAAAATCCGGAAAAATTCACTGCGAGACTAAGAAGATAAGCACTGCGCTTGAATCAAAATTTCCACTTTCTTCTTCATTAGCACATAATAAGCCAGTCAGGCGTTCTTTCTCCTGCGTGTTATTATGCGCTACAATTTCATCTGATGAATTTAATTCTGAAAGACAACGCGGGGCACCTGACACAAAGGCTTTTCTTCTCCAAGATTATTTATTTACAGAAGCAATCAGTTTCTCTGCTTCGACTTGGCTTGTATGGAGTCACCGTTTCGATGACTCTGAATCATCCTTACTTACATTGAGATAAACGCAGCCAACAGCCAAAGCCCGGATTCCGGCCAGCAGCTTAATGTAATACAGACTGCATTCTGCCCATTAATGCTCCAAATTAAAAGCGCGCGCCGTGGCGAGTGTCTCAAGCGTGCATCAGCAATGTGCCGAGAAAGCCTTTCACCTGCCAAACGGTATCCTGTGACCCAGCCTGAGTGATTATTCTGTCTTATTAACTCTAGTGCTATCGACCCCCGCCGCCGCGCCACGCCGCGAGACCGCCCGGCAAGGGGCAATAAAACCACAACAGCGTCACCTGATCTTCGCTCGATCCATTGTTCAAATACGTAAAAGGTTATAACTGGGAAACGGAGGGGAAAAGAGTGGCATGCGGACCCAACCTGATAAAGCCATCAGCGGTTTCACAAAGGTAACTGTATCACTGGGTCATCCTCTCCAGTTCAGTCTGATCCCACCTCTTTCCCAGACTCGATGATTGAAGCTGAGCAAATTATGCAAATTTGCCATTCCTTATGCTTTGTTATGCTAATGTGTTGCAGCATTTTTTTCCTGTAGCTCACTAACAGCAACATTCATGCTTTGTAAAATAAGTTTCCATTTGACAAGATCAAATGACTGCATGTGCATACATGCCTAAACTCCTTAATGCTTCATTTTCATATGTCGCCTCACATAAAGTTCTGGGACAGTTGATCTGAAGCTGAGCTTAAACCAACAAATCTTTATGCTGAAGCCAGCCCAGTTGTATAAAACACGACAAAGGTTAACAAGGAAGGCATCTCATGAGTAAATCTTAAATGAAAGGCATTAACGAATGGGAAGAAGGCTTTTTTTGTGTGTCTTTGTGTACCCTGGGGAGACACAGGGGACTTGAGATGACAAGGAATACTGCCTGACTGCCCCAGGGGACAGTTACAATGTGCAAAGTATGGCCTGGGTCACAGCCCATCCTTTTAAATACAAAATCAAAGAGCATGCACAAATGAAAAACCACTCCAAAAATCAATCACATTCAATATTTAATGAGTTAATAAGAGATTAGAGATGGGTTCTTAAAAAACGTTGCGAACAAAGGTCTTTCCTACACAGCTTTAAATAGGCCTACTAGAACTATGCAATTTCACATGCATGCACACACACATACACATGTATTTGCACATGCCCCCCACTGCACCCCTCTACAATTTGTTAGGCATGGTCGGCAGGTCGTTAGCTTCCACAGCTGAGAACTTCTAGGCAAACCTTTTACAGTACCAGCTGGAGTCCACCTGTTCTTCATAATGACAGGCTTACCCTTCTCTATACCTGCTTAAGCCTTATGCAACCTGCTCCTTTCACATCAACCTTTTTGTACGGTTGCTGGAGCACTGCTACCACCCCTGCCAAGTTTTCTTCTCCTGCCAAAGCATTTACGGGTAGGCACGTGCCCCCCCATCTTTCCCGGTACTATTTAACTTGTGTGGCCTCGTTGGGCCGTTGACCTTGATGTCCACAGGAACACCGACAGAAAGGACCACACACAGTTTTGCGTTATAACCCGTTATTTCTAATTGGAACCACGAAGAAACCCTCCTTGCACAAAACGATCGCCAGCACAAAACACTATTTGAGCTTTCAGTGCTTTAAATTATTAATTACTTGCAGCCAATCCACGCAGATGGTTTGAATAGGTCTACATGCAGTGGTTTAAAACGATGTTCTGTATCGTGACTCAAGCCGAAACATTTGTAACCACTAGCCCTGAAACAGCCAATTGAAGCATCTTGCCCTCGAGGCGAATTTCTGGCTATTGAAGCCATATTTATCTAACGGTTTCAAATTCAATTACACGGTCGATGAGACAAATAAAACAAAAAAACTTATTAAAAACCCACATCATATATTTTCTTCTTTTGGTCACATGTAACCGCTTTGGTTTCCTTTTTTACGAGACAATCATAGCCTGGTCCACTCCACTTCAAGACGAGGCATGTCCTACGCGAAATACACACACACAGCCGTAATCGCACTAGCATTTCAACCAGTGTAGGATAAAGCAGAGACCAAAAATCATTGACCGATAAAAGTGAAATAAATATTTTGACAATGAAGCCCTTCCAACCACCAAATTATTTAAATTCTAGCGCCTACAGACAAAACTGTATAAGGGTATTCGATAGCGGTGACGGAAGCCACCCCATGCATTATTTTCATGAGGCTATTTTTGTAAAGAAGCGAAAGGAAGACTGATTGGGAAAGTAGATGTAGGCTACTCTCCGTATTGCTAATGGATAATTGCTTATTAGGCCTCCAAGTCTACTTTATTACTATTTTCCACATGAACACTGATCAGCCCACCTGGATAACGTAGCTACACCTTAACATTTTAGAAACTGGGGGAAACGTTTTAAGGGGAAAGCCACTTTAAAATATACAGAAAAGCACCTGCTAATGACATGTAGACTAAATACATATGTTTAGAGAAACCCAAGATTCCCTCAGTCTGTCACTTCTTAAAATACCTTAATACTCCCCTCAAGTCCAAACATCCTGATTAAAGAAAGAGCAGCATGCTTTCATATATTACTAAACAATCAAAAACAGAGCATTCAGCAAAATGACACACTTCAAACAGTAAGGGCCGGAAATAAGTAGCATAACTGGAGGCTATTTGTATGCAGATAGGTAGCAAACACACACACACACACAACAAAAAACTGGATTCACCAGAGAGCAGCGTTACTAACACCGAGAGAGCTATAATGAAAATAGGTCGCCATATGAAATTTTAACCTTGATACAGCAGCTACCACTACCTCCATCATTTGTAACAACAGTTAACTTAGAGGACACGATGTGCAGCTTTAAGCATGGTTAAAACATGATAATAATTATTATCTGTTGTTACTCACGGGGATGTTCCGTTGTTACTCTTGGCTTCTGAGGTGAGCAGCGCTCCGCACGCCTCTGAATCACAAGCAGCAGAGCACGAGAACAAGGCTGTGCGCCTCGCGCTCGCTTAAACCACACGCGCTCCCATCGACTTATCAGAATTTAAGCCTCGTTCGCTCGTTTTTCCCCGCCGTTGAACGGCGAGCATTACCTTCTGTTTCTCTTTGTCGCTTGAGCTTCAGTAACATAGTACGTTGCACGGGAACCTTCCTCAAACTGTCCCCAGGGTAGAGCTGCGAGACAGCCCCTTGCATCTCCTTGGAAACCACACAGGACACGCTCCTGCTCTGCTGCTGATTGGTCAAATTGAGAAAAGCTATAAGACCCTTTAAGAACGTGTCCCCCGTCTGAACAGAAAAATCTGTGGAAGTATGCAATCTCTTAGCAACTTATGAGATCTCAAGTCATATTACTGGAAACATATTTTTTTATAAGCAAACATCCCGCACAGAGCGCCAAGATATTGAACTTTGATAGTACTCCAGCTATATTAGATGGATTTAGGAGGGATTAAATACTGTAACCTGAGGTAAAATTGCATTTAAAACTCAACCATCACTGTGGTAAATTGACCACATAAATTGACCCCTGACAATCTTCTTGCAGAGTTCACGGTTGCGGTTCGTGTTGAGCAAACCTTTGTCGTGATAGATTTATCGTAAATATTCTTATATTCAGAAAATAAGTAAAACAAAAGCTTACGGGCACCACTGCCCTCAAGATCCCATTACAGAGGGCGTAATAGGATCCAATCGTAAAGAGGGTATCCTGGTGAACATGACCCGCTGTCAGAATATTAACTTACTCCACAAGGGGGACTCACCTTTTGTTGTAAAGTTGTACTGTGAACTTGAAATATGTTGCTAAGAGACAACATACTTTACATCCACTGGTGATGTGCAATTCTAGATTATTGTTAACACCATTGGCATCACAAATAAACGGCGTGGCCTTGGTTTTTGGACCTATCTTTAGTAGTCTACCTATATCTAATAGTTATATGTGCCATCCTGAGAAATACTCAATTCTTGTATAAAATAAAAATATTTTATATGATGATCATATCAACGTTTTATACAACACGACCAGTAAGTCCACTCGGTATTTTACCCCGCAAGTTAAAATTTAGTTTGAAAAGGGGGAAAAAAGAAAAAGTTAGTTGGTCCATATCGACAGTTGACTGATGAAACAGACTAGAGGCTTAGGCGTGGATCACAGGCACGCGGACAGAGGATAATTTTCTCTCGTTCATCTTCAGCTGGCAGGCAGCGCCTGTCTTAAACTCGATTTCCGACAAAAGGGCCCAGCTGAGTGTCTGGCAACTTGTAGGCTATCTCCAGACTCACAGATTCAGAGGTTGCAGACCTCACCTTCATAATAATAAACCCTTATTCCCAGAATAATAATAAACCCATGCTCCCAGTATGTGTGCGATGACATAATCTCAGTAATCACATACCATCCGCTTTTGTCATACTCTCATTTTTAAAGTCCGAGAGCTAAATACGTTTTTGCGAATGCACGTATGCAACAGCATATGGTGAAGGATTAGGACCGGTTAACAGTTTGAGAAAGCAGGAGCTTAGCAGCGCTCCTCTGAAGGACCGAGGGTAAGCGGGGTCCAGTCAATTAATTACTTTTGACGCCTGGGGCTGGTTTTAATTTAAAACTCCGACTCACTAGCAAATCACAAATTAAAAACCACGTACAACAGGGTTCATAACCTGAAGTGCAAACCCCATATCCAGGGATGCGTCATTTTCCTGCAGGTATGCCAACATTTGGATTTAAGGCAATCGCAAACATTTATTTTGCAATGTTCATGTTCACGAAAAGCCAAGTTTGGAAAGCTGTTCACTTAATCATGTAGTTATGCAAACACAGGCATTATAATTGATGCTGTTTATGTTATAGCCACATGAAATACAGCAAAGTAAATGACAAAATTTCATGCCATTTCATTTGCCATTTGAAAAGAACATACTGTGATCTGCACTAATGGTTACCACACAAATAGGAATGTTTCATCCTCCATTTTAATCAGGTTGCTACTTTTTAAATTTATAAATAAAACCGTTCTCTTGGGTATATACAAAATGTAGTCTGTCTAAAGATGAAAATGATAAACCTAAGAAATCCCCCGGTGCTTGCATCACATTCCAACAATATGTAGCCAGAGTGGATCGATACAGTCTAAGAAAATCCAGAGCTAACCTTGAGTAGAGAGGAGACGGCCGCCAGCGATAGTCTGCGTCTTTTCTGGACCAAATGAAAGGATACCGTGCGCTGCGAGGTAACTCAGTATGCCAGGGAAATGTTTACCCAACAGAGCAGTCTGTGGAACCTGCAGGGTAGATTAGTCTCCCCGAAATGAAAGACCTTTTATTGATTGCAGGCATTCACTGCCTCGTGCATTTCGCTGTATCCAGGGCTACTTTGCCAACAAAGTGCTGTACAGTACATACAACAAGAAAGGCAAAAAAAACATTGGCACAGAAGTAAAACTTCACAGACAGGATGCGGAACCACAAAGCAAAAATTTTTAATAAATTCTGTAACAATGCAGGTAATCTAGAAAAAATATATCAGATATAAATATTAAATACATAATTCCCAAAAACATAAACAAATGAAGCTTAAGTACAAAGATGCTGCAATCACAGTAGGCTCCTTCAGACAGCATGTATAATAAGTGCAGTCCTGATTGTGTAGGAATGTCTTTCAAAGTCACCAGTCTTACTAGATCTAATGGCACCTACTGCTGTATTATTGCTGTATGTATTCTAGTGAAATGCTAAACTGATAGTGTGTTCAACTTCCACCCAAGTATAATCTCTGAAGGTCTACGTCTACGCTGTCTTTGTGCACCGATTCGGGATCCGAGGGCTCATCCCCGAGCCTCTTCCACCAGGGGCAGCGGGCAGCCTGAAGCAGGGCATTGTGGGACTGTCTGGCTCGCATGGCCACAGGAGCCGACCTGCTCAGGAACACGCTCGACTCTGCCCCTGTAGCCTCCCGCAGAGCGGGAGCACCTGAAAACGTAAGAACACAGATATGAACGCAAGCATCATTGTGATGAGTTTTGTGTTTGTTTTCGAGCCAGGTTTTAGACCGGAGTAGTGACTAACAGGCGATATTGTGAGTTTCCCCACTTTAGACACTCCTGATAAAAATGATTTCTGGATAAATATGCTCCGGTTTAAACTGGCCAATGCTCAGAGGTGCTAGTGCAAAAAGAAAAAACAAATAATGAATGAATGAATTAACTGAGGTCAGCGTTCCTGTATTTTAGAATCTATTTTTCCTTGGCAGGTTCTCATCAGAACTCAATTTAAGCTTCAGCACAGGCAATAACAACTGGAAGTATGGTGCAGCGAACAGTTATATATTTACAGAACAATATTTAGAGAGCTGAAAAAGCATGTAATGTGAAAATGTCAATAAAAAAGTGCAGTTAAGACTAGAGCAGGGGTGTCCAATCTTATCCAAAAAGGGCAGGTGTGGGTGCAGGTTTTTGTTTTACCCCAGCACCGAGACACCTGATTCTATTTATGAAGCTCCTGATTGAAGACCATGACGAGTTAACCAGTTGAACCAGGTGCTGTGTTGAAACAAAAACTTGCACCCGCATTGGCCCTTTTCAAGTAAGACTGGACATCCCAGGACTACAGAAACACGCCAGCCTTTGTTCTAAGCAGCACTGTCAATGCCTCACCAGACTGGGGCGCCCCCATTCGCACAGCGAGCGATTCGGTTGACCAGTTGCCGAAAAGCCCATTAGTCTTCTATGAGGCCGAGCGACGGCCAGCCAGCGACCCGAGAAACTGCCCCGCAGCAGAAAAACAAGGCTAGAAATATGGGCGGCGGGCTCAAGTCCTCGCTCACTTGTCAGTAGCTCCAGGTCGGTGTTGATCTGCGCCAGGAGGGCCTGTCTGTGCTGCTCCGCCCTCCGGTCCGCGTCCCTCCTCATCAGGTGCTGCCGCAGCATCTCCTGGGCCCTCTGGTGGAGCTCCCTGCAGCCCTCCGCCGACACCGCGTGACGCTGGGAAGCATAAGGGGGCGCTGTAGGTAGTGCTTTGCCCATTGAGCACACTGCCCTGGACCAGTTCAGCCTTCTTTTTGCACTTTACAGTGCCATAAAAAAATATGCCTAATATTAAATTTAGTATATCTGAAACCATTCAGTGTGACAAATGTTCAATAACAGAGGAAATCAGGAAGTGGGGAAATATTTTTTCACGGCACTGCAATGCTGTGGTTATGATCAGGGGTGAGCCTATCCTGGATCAGCTTCTTCATTGCTGATCTGACATTAAATATTATGAGGATTAAATGCACACAGCGGCTCGTGTTCAGTTCATCTAGGAATGCTAATAGCTTGTTAACTCTGTCTTTGGAGTAATGACACATTGGGTATGGAATCTAATCTCGGAATTATAGGAACCCTGGCCAAATAATGTTATGCATTTAATGTAATAATTTGTGCTTAATACATGTATTCAGTATGCCCTGTATTGCTAGCAATCCTTTAAAGATACAGGCATCAGACAGACTGACATTCACTGACTGGAGCATACAATCTGGCAGGAAGAGCAGTGGTGTGTGTGCTGTAACTCACAGGATGAAGAGCGATGTAGTCATCCACTTGTTTCTTAAGCTCTGTTCTTCTGGCATCCGTCAGACCTCTGGGACCCTTCCAAGGAGACAACCTGTGCCTTTTCACCCTCTGACGTTTCAGAAACCGAAGGACCTGGGATATTATTACAGTCAACACAGGTTATTTAGTGGTGTTGCATTGCATACAGCAATTATTATTTAAAAAAAAATTTAAATCACAACAACCACAGAAAAAGTCATGAAGCATTCCATAATGACCTCACGTAGGGAATATCTGAGATTTTCAGTATCACACAAGCTATAAATTTGACAGACAAGTTCCCTGGGTACACAGGACCCTTGATTCTCATCGAGCTGGACATGTTCTGGCTTGGAACATCTACTAAAGGATGTGGTTTGTTTGACCGACCAAAATATTTCCCTGTATTTAAACTTTTAAAAAATTTTAATGTTAAAATTCACATCTCACATGTAATGGCACAAAAGAAAGGACAATTGGTGAAACATCCAGAAAGGAATGCTTTTTGCTCCAGTTTTAACCAGTTTGACCTGTGTGTACGCGTCCAGCTCCATGTGGGGCTGAGCCCTTGTAACTGAGCTTAGACTCGTACCGCTCTTTGGATGGCGACCGCAGCCTTGAACTGTCTGAGTTCCTGTTTCTGCTGCTGGAAGTTGCGCCTCTCTCTGTGCCCCCTCCAGACCTTCTGGATCATCACTGCGGCCCTCATATCCAGGTCACCCAGGAAGCGGTCCACCTGACCTGGGGGACACGCTCCACTGTCAGGGGGACGCTCGCAGGGTGCCGACAGACGTCCACACAGACGGCACGTCACAACAGCGGGAACAGTAACTCTACTCTATACAGACTGGCAGGCAGGGCTGGAGTCACAAAATGAAAACCCTATTTCCACAGCAAACTTACACACAGACATTGCATGCATAGAAATGTATTGTTGACAGGTGTAATATAAATTCCTTGAGAACAAACCTGAATATTTAGGCATAAAAGCTATTTAGCGCCTAACAGCTCACCTCTCAGGAGTCCTCAGTAAGGAAGCCCTGCCCTCACACACCTTCTGTCCTTAGAGTCTCATTTTAATGCCCCTCCCCCCCCAGCACTGAGAGGGTGGCTTACTGACAGCACCGCCATGGGACACAAGCCATTCAACATTTAAAGTGCAGAGAATGGAGTTGTGGGGGAGGAGGGATGTCCTTCCCCGGCAGAGGACAGACGGCAGACTTGCCTGCAGGCACTATCTCCAGCAGGAGGAGCTGGCGCTGCCGGAACTCGCGCAGCGCTCTCTGTCTGCGGAGGAGCACCTGGTGCTTCAGCTCCTCCTCCGCCCTTCGCCTCTGGGCCTGCGTCGCCTGGAGCCACCTGCGCTCTCTTTCTTGCACACACACACACACACAATTACAGTACTCTGTTAGTTGGGGATCTTCCTCCTGTTATACACCCGAAAACATTCATACCTAATAATGCATGATGTCACAATGTACATGGTCACCTTCTGACTGAATCACTCTCTGGGTCAGGACTGAAACAATATCAATAACTCAGCTCTGCTTCCCCCATGTGGTTTGTATTGGTACTGCACCATATGGTGCATTTGTAATCATTACATTACAAATTATTATACAGCTCTCTGAACGAAGTGAGGCTATGGGTTTTAAGAATTACCGGAAGCTTCTCTGAAGGACGCTGACGGCTTTTGGGAGTTTTTTCATTCTTTTCCGTATCTGGAAGGCCCTCCAACCTGCTTGGATCACACATGCTGCCCTGACTTTCTCTTCCGACAAGTCCTAAAGGAAGAAAAACAAAAGAGGATCAAATACTAAACTGTTAACGGGATTACCTGTTATTCATCCTTGGTTTTTTCTTTTCTCCCATACAGGACTGCACTAGGACACTTCCTGGCTCATCATCACTACACAGTCTTGTACCTGTTCAGGAGAGCAAAGCCAAGAATGGCACTGAAATTGATTAAAAAGAAAAGGACTGCGAAGATGCACACATCAGAGGGCAGCTAATGTGCTGCCGATCAATAGAGACTAAAACAGTGGACAGGAGACATGATGTACTGAACCAACCTGAGCTGGCTCTCGTGTTCTGACCCCAGGATACAGAAGGTCAATAAGCTGCAGAACCTCTGCATCGAAGCCTTTTCCAATCCAATCATTCTTCAACAGGGAGTCCAAACCTGACACAACATTGACAACATTTACAGTTCACAGTCTGGTCATTTACTGGATTATATTACCCAGTGACTGACAATGCCATCCATTTATACAGCTGGATATTTTGACTGGAGTAACCAGGGTTAAGCTCAAGGACCCAATGTCCGGGCATGGGAATTGAACCTGCAACTCGTAAGTCATCAGTCCACTTCATTAACCACTACACTACGCCTCTCCAACATCGAGCACATCAGACAAAGCTCAGCTTGCCAAGATGCTTAAAACATCAGCAGTCCTCAAGTGCCAACAACAATCAAAATGACACAAAGTTGAGCTTTCAATCAAGCGGGACACCCGCGCCTCTTCTCTGAGTTTGGGTGACTGACCTTGGTACTGTTCCGGGATGACCTCCGCGATGGAGCTCTGGCTGCGGGCCAATGAGAGCAGCGTCCTTGCGGCCGCTCTCCCAGCTGCAGGGCTGGAGCTGCAGCCCAGCTTGTAGACGATGTCGTCCAAAATGCCTTTCAAAGCTCTATGGCGGATGTCACTTAAGAATGCACTGAAAGACAAAAAAAGAGAGAGAGAATCCAGTTCATTTTAGTTTAACTGGGTCTGCTCCTCAACACAACTCGACAGATTCACGAGTGTATTGGTCATAATACACCCAGAGCATTAGCACTCCCGCTCACTGCTATAGAAAGCTTGATTTTATTTGCTTATTTTTTGTAGAGGTGTGGACAGCGCAGAAAAAATCCAGACCAGCTGAATGAGCTGTAACCCAAAGCCAAGGACATGGAGGACATGCATCCATGTTGTGACAGTGGGGAGTTTGTGTGGTTCCATGCCATCTTTTGCCCTGTCCTAGATTAATATATTGATATCGCATGCCATTGGAGCCCATGTGTTTCAATGTGCCACCACCCATTCTCATGTGTAATCTCCAAAAAAATAATAGTGATTGTAACCATAACATACCTGTTTGCCTGAATGAGATTTTGCAACAGTGTCAGAGATATCACACCGATTTCCTCATTCTCTGAAAGCTGTATCTCTTCATATTGTTTAGACTGTAGAACTGATGAAAAAAACAACAGGTATTAAGGAACCAATCAACAAATCATAAATGTTTTGCTTATTAAAAGCATACTCATTCTGTCTGGTTGTTGAAGTCAGTGATGTGTCAAAGCAGTCATCAGACTTAGCTGTTGGACTGGAGGTATCACTTGTGCTCTTACCGTGTGGGATTAACTCATTGTGTCCCTTCAAAAGCCAGCTAATGGAATCCATTACTTTCTGAAAGAGGCGAATGCTACCAGCCTTTCCTTTGTCCTTTGCACAAAAAAACAAAAAACAGTATAATGTATACATGAAATCAGCCACATTTGTGTATTATTCAAATATAATGGCTGATGTTAACTCACAGGTAACTTAGGTAAAATCACACAGCTTACCTCCACAGCTTTGTCCATTAAGCGATTTGCCAGAGAGATCAAGCTGTCGGCAGCAGAAGGGAGGAATTCATTCTGAAATGCCTCCTTGTTTCTAACAGGATGGAAACCCACACAGCACGAGCTGTGCAGAACACAGACAAAGGTGAACCTCCATCACCTTCCAAATAGGCCTCCCACCAGGCACTTTCCTTTCTCTCTCTCTTCAAAAAACCTGAAGTCCAGACTGGTGGGTAATTCAGTGCCAAGCAATTAAGGGACATGCTCTTAACCTATCCAATTTTACTGGGACAATTCTCCTGGCATTCAGACGTGTTGAAAAGCAGTAATCGGTCCTTTTACCTATAGGCTGTGGCAGGGAAAATGTGTGTCTAAAATGAGAAAGGGGTCCTCACCAAAAAGAATATGCCTGGGTTTGGGTTAGATGCAAATATCATGTGCAGCACCTCACGTGACTCAAATCGTATAGATTGCCTAAGTCAAATAAATAAATAAATAAATACACTCCCAACTCATTTAGGCAAGTGACAAGACAAGGGTGGAGCCTTGTCTGGCCATTGGAATACTGACCCCTGTAGAAACCTATTAATTTGCTAACTATAAAATGATTGAAAGTGCTAAACTGGACTAAAGCACAGTGTACTGTATGTGACACTTGTGGGGCGGTGCAGTAATACTGACCTGAGAATTTCGGCCATTTGCGCAACACATGAGTAGCCTCCTTGAATGTTCTCATAATCATAGTTCAGTGCTGCGGAGCAGTACTGGAGTATACCGTAAGAATGCAGATCTTGTTTAAGCTTCACCAGGTCTCTGTCATCTTCTACAGATTTTCTACCTAAAATATCTTAAATCCAAAAGCAAAGAGTAGGAAACAAATTAAAATATTTTGTATTTCTATAGTATTAGTGTTGTTATGCACATACAAAGAAAACTAACTTTGGCAGATGGTCACCCGTTTAACGTTTGCGAAAGTTAAACCTTACTGAAGTTACGGTAGACCACATTGCACAATAATCTTGTCCACGTAGACATTTAAAAAAAAACAGGTATACACATAAGACGCAATGTAAAAACAAAGTTAAACCAGGTTAAACAAACAGGTGTTTGTATAGCAACGGTATAGGTTCTCCAACTACCTTTTAATTTTAAAAGAACTTGTGGAACTGTTTGTTCCGACTTGTTTGCAATAGCAGCGATGAGAGGCTGGAGGTCAGGATCACTCATTGTAAAATAAGCCGAGTCCTTTAGATCTGGAGAGAAGCAGAAAAACTGAAACAATAACGTAAAATACACTGGGCTACCGAGCAAGGACCGACTTTAGCTCTTAGTGCGGAAATTTAAGTCACTGAGTAGTACTAGTAGTAGTAGTAGTATTCACATCTGTTAACGTCGGTATTATCAATAATTATTGACAATAGTATAGCTTCTTGTCTACATTAATTACACCGCGAAACTACTGTCTAACAACACTGGCCCATGGCTATTTAAATACTAGAGAGTCGCTAATGACATTCCTCATTCATACAATGGGTCATTTTATTTTCTAACTCACCATGTGAACTGCTAAACTGTACAGATGCCCCTCGTTAACTCTGGCGCTCTTTCCGATGTTTGGTTTTTCTTTACTTAGTAACAGCTGTTTCCGGTGCTGTGTTTACCATGACTACGAAGAGGAACACAGCACTTTCGGTGTTCAGAAAACCAAATCGATCATTCTGTTATACTAGATGAATTTGTAGCTCCTCCTTCTCAGCAAGAGATACTAAAATAATAAACCAGAGTCTCAGACAAAGTAGTTTATTATCCCTGATAATAAAAGCCTGCCCCGTACGTAACACATAAATAGTTCCTATGGAAAATTGTAAAACGATTAGTTCCGCGAATGTTCGAGATGAGATATTTTTGTTAAGGGCAAGTCTAGACATCTAAAAAATAAAAATAAAAACTACAAATTGTATTTAAATCAATGTGTGCTTTTATAAATCGTTTGACTGTCCATGCTGGATTTGTGTTTCAGTGAATGACATACAGAACCTTGTTGTGCACATTGTTTCTAGGGGACTATTTTCACGAACGCAATAGCAGCGTGCAGTGCCTTGTTCCATGTCTTGCCCGGGCTGGACACAGCTGACTAGTATTTTGTTTTAACCTGCTTTTTAGACGGTAAGTTAACCACATGCCATTACAGTTTATTGTCTAGCTCCATCGATGTTTAGCTGGAAAGAAAAGCTTTGGTTCGACAAACGTGATGAAGCAGCGGCTTTAATGTCAGTGTGTTGTGAAAGTATTAGTCGTGGTAGATACATCACGCAAACCAAAGCCCTTCATACTGCACAGTGCTGTCATATCTTATCGTGAACCTTTGCAGAAGTTAATGTCCGCTGTCTCGTTAGGAAAACATTAATTCGTGTGATGGAACCACAGTGCAAACGCAGAAAAGCGTCAGAGAGTGAAACCGTGGCCTGGGGCGTTTTCCCCGTACTTTCGGATGAACAGTCCCAGGACGCAGAGTTACTGGAAGCCTATGCGGCTCCCATCATCAACAAGAAGGAAACCTCTCGCCTCGTGAAGGAGCTGGCCTCCATCTACCCGCTGCCCGGTGTTCAACACATCAAGAGAGTGAGAGCATGCAAGGACAGTGGCAGCCTCAATCCTTTAGAAGTCATTGTGTGTTTGGTGAGAGATGTACAACCGATTCCCAACAACGAGGATTTGTCCATCTCAGCCTTACTCCCCTCAGACAGAGTCGACATCAGTGGATTAGGGAAACCATTCCTGGTGAAAGTCCCTGCATATCCTCCATTAACCAGACCTCAGTTTGAACAAGCCAGCAGACACTGGCCAACTTCATTCCATGAGGACAAACGGGTGACTGTGGCTTTGAAAGGACAACTGTTTACTGCCGACCAGAAAGCCAAGATGCAGAAATTTATGACTGCTGCTGTAATGGCGGCAAAAGCAGGACGAGCGCTGGGAATGGATGCTGTTGGCGCCGTCATTGTTGATCCACAGACTGAGAGAGTACTTGCTACGAGTCATGACTGCAGGGGAGGCGCTAACCCTCTACATCATGCCGTTATGGTCTGCATTGATCTTGTGGCTCGGGGCCAGGGGGGCGGGGCTTACAAGTTTGACAGGTACCCCACCTGTCAGTTTTCAGTCCCAACTTCTTCACCTCACCAAAGCAGGACGGTCATTTCCCCCTCCGTGGACCTGCTTGGCTTGGATCAAGCAGAGCAGAGCTGGGTACCGTACATATGTACTGGGTATGATCTCTATGTGACCCGCGAGCCCTGTGTCATGTGCGCAATGGCACTGGTCCACTCCAGGATAGGCAGGGTGTTTTACGGAGTCGCTTCAGAGGACGGTGCCCTGGGAACCAAGTACAAAATCCACACGCAGAAGGACCTTAATCACCACTTTGAGGTTTTCAAAGGAGTTTTAGAACAGGAGTGTGAGGAACTCAAACAGGACGGTGCACTAATTAAGTAGCTGTTCGTTTTAAAATTCACATTTGTCTTTTTTAAATTGTGTTTCATTTGTAGGCCAGAAAGAATACACAAAAAAGTAAGAAGGATGTGTTATTTGGTATTACAAAAAACACTTCATGTTAAGTTTGTTTAACAGGTTCTTTTTATACAATTGGTTTTTATTGACATGAAAGGTTTTTCATAGTAACTGCAGTAGCTATTGCCTAGTGGTTCATTTAAAAATGTTACTTGTTAGAATTGTTATTAGCCCATTAAATCTTTAAAAAAAAAGATTTAATCACATGAAAAGCCATATCTTTCTCTCAAACTGTAGTTCAAGATAAAGAGCATAAATGTTGATATACAATGAACCCCACTGACTGAAAGGAGGCCAATGGGAACCCACTGCCATGGTAACAGCTGCACGTGTCAATGCACAAACCAGCAAACCAGTGCAGCACAAATACATAAATGCAAAAAAAAGTGTTCATACCTTTCTCTGCAAAATACAACACTTGAACCTTGTTAATCAAAAACATTTAATGTCTGTTTCAGATTCAAGACATTTTACGCAAAACTATATACACTAACAAAACTCTTTACGCTATTTAGTAATAAGTCACTTAATGCAATTCTGTTCACCAAGGAAACCATGCAGAGCATTTTGTTTTCTACATGGTTTTCAGTACTGATGAGTTAGGTTTACACCCATTAAACAATGATAAATGTGTCACTTAACTGAATAACAGATCAAAGAAATCTTCAAATGATCAAAGAAATCTTCAAATGATCAACAGAAACATTTGACATTTTTGTGGCTTTTTGTTAAACACCCGGTATGACACCAATGCATGAACTCATCTAACTTTACCAGTCTGGGTTCAGAAGGCAAATGTCAAATTTAAAAGTGAAAAAAAAGAAAGAAAAAAAGAAAACAAAACAGAAAAAACAACCTTCAAGTTCAAGACCTGGGCCTGCCTGGTTCTTCAACAACAACAAAAAAATACACTTTAAATACTTAAATTAGTAATGCACATAAGATTCTCATAATGTCCTTATGGTTACTCCAGGTGTATTCAAACAATGAAACTTACAGTTACACAATGTACAAAACTGCTTAGTACACACTACTGGGGTACAGAGTACAGCAGGTTACCAATTCATCTCACCATGTACAAAGCAAGAGATGGAGCACTGGTCACAGGACTGGACCCTTCGCCTGCTCCTGGTTTAATATTTGTTGATGCCGAAGATTCGAACTCCGTGAAGCTGCGGTAGTTTGGGGATGAGCACACTCAGAAGCGAAGCCGTGTTGATTACAAAGTGTGTTGTGTCATACTTTGTGTAGAAGCTTGCAAGAAAATATCTGGGGGTGACAGAAAATTAACACTCAAGGGGTCATTCAATGAACAGAAATAACATTTAAAGCACATCCTGCCAATTTTAAAAAGTTTAAATATTTAACTTTGGTTATGAAGCAAAGCCTTTCATCACAGTAAAATAAACTTTTTTCCTTTAAGCTCATTAGAGCATGCTCGACATTAGATTGTGTAGAACGTGTTGAGAGCATAGTCTTACAGAATTATTGGCGAAATTGTGAAGAACTTTCTAGAAGATGTGAACTGCACGCCATAGTCCAGCTGCTCCCAGTGTGTCAGGAGTCTGGCTTTTCCTTGGTCAGGAGTCTCAAATGGAGTCCCCTTGACAGCATGCAAAAATACATACATACCCTGCAAGCAAGAGAAATGATCACAGGCTTTTATAATTCTCATAACGTTCAGATCCAATTTAAATATTTGGATATTTCAGAAAGACTGCACATTGCAAACTACTTTTTGGTAAATTAAACACCAAGCGCATCAGACCTTGCATTCCTTTCTCGAACAGCAATATAGCACTTGGCTTTTGGTTAAAGCAGCTTGAGTCCTGTCCTGTCTAAGGGGGCTTCATTTCCTCAGAAAAAGGAGAAAATTAACACGCACCTTCATGCCATAAATAAAAGCACAGCAGTTTTGACTTATCAACCAGATGCTGGCAATGAGCTATTCAGATAAGAATGCAGCCCATTCTAAATTTAAAGGGTTCATGCAGGGTTTCGGAAATGTTAGCAAACTCGTTTTGCAACCACTGACAATAAGACAGAGGAAAAGAATAATAATGGCAGGAAAGAACAGCTGTGGAATGGCTGTACTGATGTCACGTAGCATGTGGATTTCAGCTTTTGTATGAGCGCCTTTACTGTGCGAGTGACCTCGTCTTTTTTAGACTTCAAAATGGAGCCGATGTCCAACTTGACATGCTAATATATTGAGGAAAGATCCATTGTTCCAGCCCCAGCTGGTCTGGCGCTCCAGTTGCTAAGTTTAAACCAATGGGGTTGAGTCGACCGACGCTACCAGATACAGCGTGCCAGTCATTCAGCAGAAAGACACTGGAAGAGAAGGGGCCATACAATATAACCACAAAACTATTTCAAGTGCTTGTCAATGCCAAGAGAGTGCAAGCCATCTTACTTGGGGATTTTGTATCCAATGCAGTTCTTGTCTTATCAGTACAGCCTCTCATCATTAGGGAACAGTGAAGTTAAGTATGGCACAGTCTTGTGGATATGGGTCGGCATACATGTAAAGACATCTAGATGTGATAAAACATGCAGCTTTCAGGCTAAATATAAACGGTTCATCCATTCACTGCAAGGTGATAACATTTCCTGAAGCCACATGTAAGCCTTCAGTAGCACATCACACTAATGCACTGATCTCCAGCAAACTGACACACCCGTGTGGTATGGAATCCAGACAGAACCAGTCCTCGACTGCAGCTCGCACAGAATTAGCACAAGTGCTGCATCCTACTGGAGGTTTTTGGTAAGCCAGGTTTGTCCCTCTCTATTCTGCAATTGTGATTCCTCTGGTGGACTTGTTGCCTGTTCTCTACTTCTCCTAGTCTGAATCAAACCAGGTACAATTTGTTTTTACAAACTCAACTACGGTTAACCACAAAGACATTTTTCTCCCTGAATGGTTTGCTCACAATAATGTGACCCTTGTTCTATCCACTCATGTAACAATGTTTCAACACCGCATGGATTCTCTCACAGGTTATGAAATTTACTTAGGAGTATTTTAGTACAGTAATGCAGTCATTTTGGCTTTAGGCTATAGCATTTAAGTGTTTCGTTTACTTTGCCATATTTGGGGCATTTCAAGTCACAAGCCTTCATATATTACGTGTACTGTTTGACTGCAAATACAGTTACTGCATTAAAAAAAAATACTCCAACCATTCACTTTATGTAAACTGATCCATGATGTTTCCTTTTACTTTTATTTACATTATCTCACAATACCTTCATGTCAGGAATTAATTTCCATAGTTACATTTTTTTTCCAGGTCCCTGTATGTGGTATATGTATGTAAGTCTATGCGTATCACCATGGTTTAGACACTTTTTAACATGGTGAGCAGAGGAATGTTTTGGTTTTGTCCATTTTATTTTTAACATAAAAAAACCACTTATTATGAATGCGGTATTGCCACATATTGCATAACACAGGAGTACTATATTGAGGATGTAGCCAATGATCCAGATCCTAATGCTAATCCAGAGTAAAAAGACAGCTTTCATGCAGTGGGGCACACAATCTGCCCTTCACAGAACTTACCAAATTATGAATAACGTTAGTTAGGGTCCAGACGACCGGGACGCTGAAGAAAGGAATACTCAAGAGAACAATGTGCAACATCCCGACACCCAGCGCGTAGGTCAGCCAGATACCCCTACTGTTCATCACCCGCGTGTTGGGGTTCACTTCGCTGTGGGCCACACCAACATTCATTCTGATCTACAGTATGAGGGGGGACAGAGAGCACACGATTTACATACTTAAAGGTTATAAATAGTTCTGAAATCTGTTTCACTTATTCAAATGACGGCGAAGTGTAAAACCGCTCAGAGTCTTGTGTAATTAAAATCGCAGACCCACGAAGTACTTTATTACATTAGCTAATCCTGTTTCACAACGTGGCAGTCAAGAGGCATGGAAAATACAATTGCTTAAATACATCAGTGGACTGCAGCCGAGTAAAATAGTCTCAGTTGGACATTTTATAACCATTTTCACTGGCATTCTGTACTCCTTTACCCCTGCAGCACTGACGCCGGAATGTCTAGTGCAGCTTAAACTAGAATGCACTTTACATACAACGTCAGGTCTACGAAAGTACCACTTAAACACACAATTGTGATTAATCTTAAAAACTGCTTTCTTACGCCTTGATTAGTCTACAGGCAATTCAACTAATATCCTGAATAGTAAAATATGGATTAGAGTTGAAGCTCATTGGTAGTGAGCCGTTCACTTCGGTAAACACGTAGCTTTAAGAAGATCAATGGCCGATTATCCAAAGTTCAACGTTGCGTCATATTCTTATATTTGTCTTCGAGTCAAGAACATTTGAACAATGTCTTTTTTTGTATGGTCAACAGATGTCTGGGCTTTCAGGAGAGATAGAAGAACGGCGTGGTGGAACCCACGTGTTCGTACTGATTTTTGATACAACATTGACTGGATCAAAACCAGGATTCATCCGAGACAACAATGAAATTTGTTATGAGGGACGCGGAGATAACACTGCTAGCAAGTTTAGACAATATTTAATCTCTCTTGTCAATAACATGCACCTGATTTGGTTGAATAAAACGTTCTTATTTAAACTATTTTTGCGCTGGTGCAATTTTTCTAAAATGGCAGAGAATCGATAGGAAATTAGCTTTGACGGGGTTTGATCAGCAGGTCAAGGTGCGCACTGCGTAGACCACATACCAAGCTACCGCTAAATACCAAGCTTGCATTCAAAGGGATCAAATGTGTCAGACACATACTGTAAAAAGCAAACGAATCCATGCTTCACATACTAAAAAGTTATTAACGCAGCTAGCTAGCTAGGCAAATTATCTATGCTAGTATAGCTCGCCGGCTACACATTACTCTTCAGTCTAAATTCAGCAAATAAAAAACATGCTAACGTTAGGAATCTAAGAACATATCGATATTCGAATTCCGAAAGCATGCTGCTGGACAACAGCTTACAGAAAACGCGTAAATAAGATTTCAGATCATCCCTTTCACCAGAAGTAATATTAGTCAACAGCTCCTGAGAATACACTGCTACAGGAGCTAGCCTTGCTACAAAACTAGCAATCGTATTAGCCAACTAACTGGCTTTAAACAAGTATATTTTGAATTTTGTTATACAAATGATTGTGTACTATATTGAGAAATAGTTAACAAATCTTCATTACAAGCTTTTATTTTGTCGTCCTTATGTCGGCATAGCTTGAGAGCTGTTGCTAGCATCAGGACTGGACTGAGCAACACCAGTTGAATTGGGGTTCTGATAGGAATATCTATCACATAGGTCACTTGCAAAAATACATGTTAAAATCGTATGTTAAAAACACATACATAATTCTTCTGACATACTTACAGGCGATGCTTTATTAGTCGAATGCTACCAAAAACGACGCTAACTGTATCTCTCTGAAGAAATAAGGCCGTTTAACCCGTTCCCAGCGCTGTTGTTGTTGTGGCTGGCTGCTGAGTGAGAGCCTCTAGTTTCCTTCCCTCATAGAAGGAATGCACTCTGCGCGGAAGTGGAGAAGCGTCACCGAGTGATTGATGTCAATTTTACCCAATGACGATCGAATAAAGCTTTGCGTAAGTCGCACATGGAGGTCGGTTTCCGGTGTTTAGTTGAACTTGAATAAATATGTCAGCGTGTTCGGTCCAGTCAGCAGGAGTACAGAATATCCCGCCAGTGGACACTAAACACCGTTTACTTTTGTTCATTTAAGTGAGCCATGTTTTTAAGTTATTTTCATTTTCTAGATGCAGTTATTTTTTAACTGGCTATAAGTGAACAATTTATCAACCTGTTATTAATCCTTGTTTTTAGAATCCGTAAATATGTAATAGTCGGCGAGGTAACTGATGCTTAGTTAATAGCTGCATATCTACTATCTATCCAGAATTGCATTTAGATGATCACGGTCATTATTCATGTGATTTCAGAAAACTTGAATGCAGAGGTGTAGTTTTTTAAGTGTATGTCAAGTTTGTTTGTTTCTACAAACAAACAAACGACGGTCTCACTCAGTCGAGAGCAGGGGTATCCAAGTTTACCCGAAAAGTCCTGATGTAAATGCAGATTTTTGCCCTGCACCATACCGCGCCTTATTCAACGAATTAACTAATCATTGTCTTCATGAGTCGACTCGAGTATCTTAGTGCTGGGCTAAAACAAAAACCGAGCTATTTTTCATGGATTATGTACATGTATCATGTTGCAGGTACCCGAATGTGGCAGAAATGAAGCCCCTCCCCCCGGAAACCATTCGGTTGCTGTCCAGCTCACAGGTCATTACATCTGTGCTTAATGTTGTCAAGGAGTTGCTGGAGAACTCTTTAGATGCCGGAGCTTCAAGCGTTGATGTGAAACTGGTAATTAATTAATTTTTTAAACACATGATGAAAATTCTTGAAATTCTTGTAAACCCCCCCCCCCCCACCGTAAAGGATTTTTAACTATCGAGTGAAATTAGTTCATTGCATCACTTAATTGACTTTTCAGCATTTACAACGTCATGACGTGTTTGACTTCATGCCAACAGATGCCACCCATCTGTTTACTTTCTGTACCGTTATTTCTTTCTGCCCATGTTGATAAACTTGAGTCTTTTCATTGAATGCAGTATGGATTTATAAGTGGTGTAATTGCATGTGTTAAGTATAGCATGTGTTAAGTATATTCTATTTGAAAACGGACATCAGCTCTTTCAAAAGACAGACTGATTTACACCTATCTTAACCCTGAGCAAGTGCATATTTACATACACAAATAACTGATCAATAGCCTTTGATTTTGATTAATGCTAATGCACTGTTTCCATGTGAGAAGAAAGTAATTTGTTAAGTTTTAAATCCAGTATTAAAAATCTAGAAGCTTTTCTAGGTTGCTACATGGGACCTGACAAGTTTTAAGCTTATACAACCGTCACTTCCGGGTCGAGGCGAAAGATCACTCCATTTAAATTGTAACTGCCAAGCTGCATATATATGAATAAAAACAGGGTGAAATATTCTCTTTGAACATTTGGTTTCAGTACTGAACAAGGTGACATATGCCTCTGTATTATTATTAATTGCAGTGTTCTTTGAGTACTGGACATAGCACTGCCGTGTCGGTCATATGTGCTGCTGTATAAATTGCGTGTCATGTGCTGCTGTATAACTCTTGCGTATTTGTGTGCGCTGTAGGAGAACTATGGACTGGATCACATAGAGGTGAGGGATAACGGCTGTGGAATCAAAGCAGCAGACGCCCCGGTGATGGCAGCAAGGCACTACACCTCCAAGATCTCCAGCCACCAGGATCTGGAACACCTGGAGACCTACGGTTTTCGGGGAGAAGCGCTGGGGTCTATCTGCGCTGTGTCAGAGGTGAGGGACACTCAACCCACATCAGCGCCTCCTATAGGTGATTGTGTGTATTTATATGAGAGAAAAATGAGCATCTCAGTCAACATCCACCCAGCAGCCTTATGCAGCCCAGTGCATGTCTAACCATTACTTACAGTATTGAGGAAAAAAATAATGGGTTTTAGCAAGTCATGTGATGTGTGTACTGTTAGACCAGCTCCTGTTCTCTCTCAGTTGTCAGTGGTCACCTGCTCTATATGTGAGCAGCTTGAACCCTCTGTTCTTCCCTGTTTTATGGTCCTGAAAATGAAGTGCGTACAGGTGTGTGAAGCAGCCGCACAATCTGCTGCCAGGGCCAGCCATGTGATTGGCCAGCTGGCCGTTGTGTCGCCCAGGATGGAGAGCTTGTCCAGCTGGCGGGATTGCATTTATCTCATCGTGCACCAGTGACTCTATTGGTCAATTTGCTGCCTGTGGTCAGCCTACAGATACAGTTCTTTGCCATTTACGGCCCTAGTCCGCTTTGTGTTTTGCTGTACACTTTAATACCTCGAGCCTTGCAAAACATTGATTGTACACAACTGCAGTGACTTCTGAAGAAATAGCGGAATGGCTGCTGGTGGTTTTCAGGGGTTGTGTGGACAGAAGAAACTTGTGCTGTTCGTGCATCAGCTTCCTTGAAATGTTGCACAACCAAATGATAAATGCATCTACAAAGGCCATATTGAAGAAAGTTGGCCATAATCGGGCTGACATAAGTGGTACGCAAGTAGCTTACGCATTAACGGCAAGAAGATTAAAATGCGTGCCAATTTTTTCACGGAATAAGTACCTAAAAATAGGTAGGCATTTGCACCATTTTGACATAAAATTTCCCTGCATCCTTGTAGGTACCACCCAAGGTCATTATGTCAACCCAGTGACAGTGGGGCCTGAGTTCTAAAGGGGCTTTTGTGAACAAGAAGTGGTCTGAGATCTCATCTATCTTTAAGTGGACCAGAAAGGGAACCAAGTCCTTTTTCCACTTCTCTTACAATGTGAACACAAAAAAGAGTTCATTTGCAGCTGGTTCACTTTTTGGTTCGCTTTAAAAGAACTGAGTTCGGTTCATTTTAGAAGAATTATATGTGAAAACACCATATAAATATCTACTGTTGTCATTCCATGCCAGGTCATTCTCACCACGAAGACTGCTGAGGAGGACATCAGCACTCAGTACACTCTTGACCTCACTGGAAAGATCATTTCCCAGAAGCCCTCTCACCATGGCCAAGGTTGGACAACTGCATTATCCTGACAGCATTTTTATATTCTACTGTTTGAACTTGGCGAATGCTCCTGTTTTGTATTTGTCAGCAGTTGCACTTGTCTTTATTGGTTTTAAATTTCCAAAAACGACTAAAACACATTCCTTTTAAAGTAAAAAATCCATAAAGAAAAATCACCTAAGGCAAAAATTGTTAACAAAATTATTTGTCAGCAGCTGAAATCCATAGACTCTAAATTGCTCATAGGTTTGAGTGTGTGAGTGAATGGTGTGTGTGCTGCCCTGCTATAAATTAGCGTTCTGTCAAGGGTGTATTCCTGCCTCTTGCCCAATGCATGCTGGGATAGGCTCCAGCACCCTCTGCGACCCTACCCAGGATAAGCGGGTATAGAGAACGGATGGATGGATGCATGAACTCAATGGATTCTGTAAACGTGATGTTATCACTACCCTTCTGTGGTGACTTGAGCTTTAAATTGAGCCGTTTCCTCAGGTACCACAGTGTGCGTGATGAAGCTTTTCAAGAACCTGCCGGTGAGGAGGCAGTTCTATTCCAATACCAAGAAGTGTAAGGAGGAGCTGAAGAAAGTGCAGGACTTGCTGATGGCCTATGCTATCATCAAACCAGAGCTAAGAGTCACATTCACTCACAACAAGGTACGGTACACCCCGCTTATTACAAGTCTACTTGCGGGAAATTCATGGGAATGACTGTTCTTTCACACCTCCATCTTTGTTAATCTGGCCACTGAAAAGGAAATGTATCGCAGAAAGCTGACTGGTGCATTTTGACATCACTTTCAAGTTTGGGATCGTTTCTGAATGACCTTAATTTCCAAAGCATTAGTATCTTAGAGATTACACTGACAATACATAAAACTGTGAGGAGTGAGAAATATACAGTTTCTTATGGACAAATGAGAATTTTTACTGATGCCCAGGAGCTTTTGAATGAGTGTCCTCACCAATGTTCCCTCTAATTTTTCATGTATCTGGGCATACACACAAGCTCCCTGAGCAAACTGAGGACTACTGTGAGCAACATTAGATATGCACGCTTTATTTTTAAATAAGTAATTTGGTCCACTTAAAAAAAGACAAAAATCTGAAAAATGGGATGTGTAGATGTTATACAGTATGTGAGAGTCCTGCTTTGGCCATGGGAAGAGTCCTGCTTTGCCTGGCTGAGGGTCCTGTTCTGGAAGATATGAGACATATACACCTTTCAGACATAACATTTTGCTTACATTAAAACATTCACATTTTGCACAATGACTTGTGCTGTAGCTTGTGATACAGTGCAAATTCCTGTAACACTTTGTCTGTAAAATATCTAATTACACAGTTTTTCTTGGCATTTCTACTACCCATAAATGATCTAATAGTAAGAACATTTAATGATTAATATCCATAAAGACAAAATCTTAATAACCGTCACTAGAATATGCACAAATCTGACTTAAATTTTACCTTATTTTTCACGTCTGTCCTTCTCACTTCTCCAATGGTTGTACACTTTGTCCAGGTTGATGGCTTCGTCTGCTTCTTGCTTTGACTTTATGCGCATCAGCTGGTCCAAATGTGTCACTTCAAGACGATTTCTGGATTTTGTTTTGATATGATTCATTAAACTAAATCCTCTTTCACAGTCGGCACTGGAAGCTTGAAATGTAGCACAAATATCCACAAGCTGTGAGATCTCCTTTAGCTCCTCACATCTAAGTGTTGCAGCAACCATATCTGAGAATGTGCTGATTGATCAATGCCCAAGTCCTCTCTGTGGGCCACACAATGTTGTTCAGTTAGGTGTGGTATTTGGCGCTTTAACAAAGCTGCAACTCCGTTGTGTTTTCCTAGCATTACTGAGGCACCATCGGAGGTCAGCATCACCATTTTCTGCATGTCCAGTCCATGTTTGGAGTAAAACTGAGTTATTCCTTGCACAATATCCTGAGCAGTGCATGCTGTCAGCTGGATGATGCCACCAAACACAGTTTTGTAGTTAACATCATTTTCCTCCCTGTATTTAATATATATGACTAGCATTTTGTGTACTGATATGTCTGTGCTCTCATCTACTATCAGGGTATGCCAGGGTGCATTTTTAATACTGCACATAGTCTCATTCTGCACTATCTCATTGATTGAGTTCACAAATTCAAAGGCATAGTTTTTGCTTCGCCAGCTTTCTGGTATACTCACATACTTTGCCATGTGATCGTGGATTTGTTGAACTGACAGAATTGATGCATTCATTTTGATGGCAAGTAAAATATTGTCAATGAGAACTTTAACTTGTTCAGGGTCCGATTTTGTTTTGTGTGACAGCTCGTTCCTTTTCTCTCGCTCTTTTGCGCTCTCCCGCAATAATGTACCAATCCCCTGTCCCATCTTGAGTCTTCGTACAGTTTCGACAGCTTTTAAATGACTTTTATGCTGAACGTGACGCTTGAGATAGTCCAGCTTCCATTCAGTCCACATTTTTCCCTCTGAAAACTCACTTGCTACTTTGGCATCGCTGCATGTTTTGCAGAGTAGACCTTTCTCACTTGAAAAAGAAAAAATCTCACCCAATTTCACCGCTTTTTCTTCAATTTGCACATACTCCGACAGCCATTCCATCTTAAAAGAACTGCATTTCTTTTTTACTGTGGCTTGCTGAGTGGATGTGTCGCTGCCTGTTCGTTTCGCCATGATGCGGGGTTTGTATTAGCATCTATTAACCTGCTAGCTAACCTGCACGGCGCATATAGGCAGGGCCCAGACGCAAGCACCGTCAATGCCATGATTGGCTTCGTACCGTAAGTGAACCGTATCGTATCATTGGCTGGACACCTGTCACTCACTGAGTGAGAAACAAAAAAACAATATTATTGGGCGAATTAATTAGATTAGATTAGGTCTAATATTAGATATGAATTAATACGTTATGTTGATGTTGTTTATGCGCTGGATAGATTTTCTTGTGCGCTGAGAATGTGCGGGCAGTGCGCGATTGCGCACGCGCGCAGCTTAGAGGGAACATTGGTCCTCACCAAAACAAGAGTCCAATAACGTCTTTGATTGATTGTTTATTTTAAAACACCGCAAAATGCACAAACGCAAAATTTGGTAACAAAGGAAATTGCCAGAGATATTTTGTTGCTGTTTTCTGTGCAAGAGTAAACATAACAGCCAATCTGTGGTCCTCTTACTTTCTGGTTCACTTCAGCAATGCTGGAGTACTACTTATTTTTACCAGTTTATTTCCTCCAATTCCCTAATCTCCGTTTTTACACACAGAAATGCTTTTCACCACAAGGTGTCCTCATCCACCAGAAAATCTTACACAAGGAACCTTTGAGTCTACCAAACCTTTATTTAATTTTTGTTCATGCACCAAATACTGAATTATTTGTCATTTGTAATGTTCATAGCTGAGTAATGTTTTCAGTATTCTTTAAGGAACTCAAAAGTGATAGTTTCCCCCATTTGCAAGGAAAATTGTTAGTGTAATTGTAAATGGTTAAATATAATTAAAATTGCATTATGTCAGACTGGGGAGATTACATTTCTCAGATTAAGCTGTGTGGCCCGTTTCATAAAAGAATGTGAGACAGCAGCAGTTTATTTGCCCAGAAATAGTTAGGGTACTCACAGCACCCTTCCTCATTTATTATACATGTGTGAAAAAACGGGGTATTTACATTGCATTACATTACATTTATTTGGCAGGCGCGTTTATCCAAATCGACGTACAGTAAGTGCATACCGAAGGTCATTGGAACAACTAAAAAACACTGATCTGATAAGGTACTGTACTCATTATGTAACAGCCATGAAGCTATGTTCATAGCCATGAACATCTTAAGTCTAGTTCACACAGTAAGCTTGGGCTGGGTCAGAAAGTAATGTTAAGTCAGACTAGGAAGCATAACAACAAGCTACAACATCAAGATAATTGCTGGATGGAGGCACATGTAATATGAAAGTGGTACAGGAGGTACATGTGTAACATGAAAGAGGTCCATGTGTATTTTTCCATGGTTTGTCACAACTCTTCTAGGAATTGGGCTTTGAACAGGAGACCAGGAAGTAGCTCAAAATAGCCTAAAAATTCAGTGAGATTCCTTGTTCTGTGGTGCCTACCTTCCTCACCCCTGCAGCTCGCTGTCAAAGCCGGTTTTGTGCGAGCGTTGGTTCATTTCACAGCGCATTCGCATGGGTTCACTGTGTGTGTGTGTGTGTGTGCGTGCATGCTGTGTATGTATGTGCGTGCATGCGTGCGTGCGAGAGAATTTTGCTCAAACACTGATCATTTTCCCCCAGCCCCACATGGCAATCTGCCTTCATTAAGAATATTCTTCTGTCAGAATGAAAATTCTCACGGCCTGCTTTGAACACCTGGTACCTGAGCTGCATGGTTTTGAGCAGGAGCGCGGAGCCAGGTTGCGTGTACACGCATTGAAAACTACAGCGACGGGGGGGGGGGGGGTTTGGGTTGGGGGAGGGACACGTGGGTGAATTGGGGGAGGCACATTAACCCCCCGATTCATTCTCTCAGCGCTTACACACGCATATCCTGTATCACAAACTTAGCACTTAAGCCTGGGTCTGATTTCATAGCGTCTCCCTTTACACCCCACAGATTGAGTATTTCATTGCAAATATTTGTGTTATGGGCTGCATACTTTCAGAAATCAACACCCCCTGGATCTACATTCGCTTGTAGAAACACCAATGACAGATACGACTTATCGGTGTCAAAACATATATATATATATATATATATCCCCATCTGCAGGTACTAATGCAAACCCAGATATGCTAAGATAAGTAGTGAGTAACGGCACTGGTCCATCTCAGAGGGTGGATTTAAAGCGTAACCGCGGAGAACGGACTCGGTGTCAGAAAACCACCCGAACATTTGTAGGGGCGAATGGGCGGGCTCTGACCCGGTGCAGGGTGGATGCTTGCGGGCACGTAATCCTGCAGGTGGCTCTTATTTAACAGATCTTATTTTAGGATTAGAACAAAAAAAAATCCTTGACCTGTTTTAGCGTGCGGTTTCAGGCGCTGGTCTGGCAGAAGCCCAGGGTGTCCGATCACAGGAGGGCCCTCCTGGCAGCGCTCGGAACGGCCCCCACGGCCAACCTGCTCCTCCTCCAGCATCGCCACCAGCAGCCGCAGGTCAGTGAAAGGCCACCTTCTAGCACTGGCAAATAAATTCCTTCTCAGCGCTTTAGGCATATGCCTTGTAAAGCTCCACATCGCTGTAATTCCATATACTGGGGGGTGGGGTGGGGTGGGGTATGGGAGTGGGGTGTGGCGGGGGGGGGGGGGGGTGGGCGGTGGGGTGTAGCACCCGCAGTCTCCGCCCCTGTCAAACGTGTGTGTAACCAAAGCCCCAGTATTTCACACACGTGTAGGAAAACCAAGCTCGCCCGTCAAGAGTTGTGGAGCATGAGCAGGAATGCGGTGTATTGTAAACCTGTTTTATAAAGAATATACGTTACCCTTTTAAGATGCTATTTGTGGTCCCGGCCCTGACTTGTCCCCCATCGCGGTATGCACAGAAGCATCGCATGCCTTACTGCCGAACGGGTCCAACTGAGCAATAGGTGAGAGGCTGGAAAAGGCCACATGGTGGGACGCTGACAGAACTGGGTCTTGAACCATCCCGGTGCGGTGCCTGCCTCACAGTCCTGGAACAACTCGGTGTGCCTGGTGTGCTCTGTTAGCATTCTATACATTATTCAGTGTTACTACACCCATTCCATTCAACAACTTGCCCTTTGCCATTTCTAACATTTCTGTGGTTTGCATTACAATATTCCTAATTGGCTTCGCAACAGATATTAGCAAACAAAAGCGAACACATTGTGCACTAGTGTAATGAAAGTTCTTATGAAGGTTGCAGCCTTCACAGTCCTGTGTTGTGATGGTTCACTTATTAGCGATACTGTATTACGGGCGCCCAGCCAACAGGGGGCCCTTCCTTCCAGAGGAACTAGTGAAAAGCTTGTCATGTTGTGTGGGTAATTCTGGCAACACAATGTTGATGTTCAATTTTTGATTCTGTTGTATGCATAATACATAAAAGCTTTTTGACTGTGATAGGTGACATTGTAATATAATGGTCAACTGGGCTTGTAACTCAAAAGGTTATGGGCTAGATTCCAAACTGGAGCACTGCTATTATGCCCTTGAGCAAGGTACTTATCCTGAACTGCTTAAGTAAAATATTCAGCTGTGTAATGGAATGATTTGGTTAAATGGACGTGTGTGCAGTGCTGGATAACCAAGGGTGGCCTTGATTTGTGCAGTCACAATCCTGCCATCAACAAGGAAGCAGGTTTGCTGAGACCCAGCTGAGAAGAAATCGAGCTTCAGAGTATGAAGTGACTCATTTCACCGTTCTCTCATGGCTTAATTGTGTTATAACAGCGGTTACGTTTTTTCTGGCACGAGGATGCAAACCCTTTCACGGACCTCTGATTTAACTGTTGGGAATCGAGCCATTTCTTTCAGAGGATAAAATGTCTGCTTTTACTATGAGACATTTCCTATTTAGTTCTATTCAACCATCCTTGAAATGACTTGTCCTTTTTAATTTCCCCCTGCATCAGATGCTGTAATAAAGCTTCATAAAGTGGTTTTCCCTGATTGGCTACTTTACTCTGTAAAACACAGTTTTACTGCCAGCAGATGCCCAATTGTTTTGTCACAGGATGCTGACCGGCAAAGCCAGATGCCAGAGGCAAATGCAGCACTAAATTAGAAGGGAACGCGTGGACTGTGGCGCATGTGGATGTGTGGCTATCAGCGGAACACTGCTGGCACACAAGCGTGTGCCCCCCTGCAACGCTGGCCCCTAGCTGACCCCCTACAGGCCTGGCAGAGTATCCCATCTGCACCAGGAGCCCTGGGAGCACAGCATCACCACAGGAGCCTGAGAAAAGGGCCCAAAATCCTGAACTCTAAATAATGACCGTGAGCAGAATGTACCTTCTACAGGACCTGCTACTCTCTTGTACACAAGATTATTTAGTCCCCTTCTTTCTTTCTCTCTCTCTCTCTCTCTCTCATTCTCTCTCTCGCATTTGTAGAGGAGAATTAATAATTTCTGTCACATGAACTTGTGGGACCGGTCGTAATTGTGTTTCCGGAAAGTGTAAAGATCAGCTGGGTCACGGCGGGTCATGTGGGCGGGCTACCTGCGGGGCCGCGCGCCCGCTAATGGGTTCCCACCAATGCACATTCTTTCCACGTAGCAACGCCGGGGCTGCATTCTGATTAAGGTGACCTCTGTCCCTCTGCTGGGCTCGGCGCTGGAGCCAGTGCCGCGGTGGAACAGAATGTCACACCGATTTTTTGACCGCGACGGCCCCCGTTTCCAGGCCAGAAATCAGGGCAACCAGCGGTAGTTGCGGAAGCACTAATCCGTGGCCAGTTATGACGTCCGAACAGGCCACTGCACGACAGCGCACGTAAGGGAAGCCTGTTACTATTAATATATAGCAACCCCATTTGCAATAATGTCTATCTTAATAAATATGATCAGTATTTGGCCACAAACAGGCACAGTCCAGTACAGTCCGTTTAAAAAGTAAGAAGGCACTTTGAAAAGATTAGGAGTGAGAGGTCATTCATTTAAATCCAGAATTGCCGGTGTGCTGTGTTCTGGAAGCTCAAGCACCGGTTTGCTCTGTTCGCATTACTGCATTATGGGACATGGAACAGCAGAGAATTTTTGCATATGTAATTGTGGATTTTGTAGAAAGTGTTCATGTTAATCAGATTATCAAAAGTAAAGCTAATATACTAGCTGGCTAATAATAGCCACACAAACAGCATTGTGAAATATACACACAAACACACACACACACACACACACACGTACCTGCACGCACACACCAACACACACCCACAATATTGATTTGGTATTAAGTGTTCTACCTTACTAGTGTTGTGTTAGCAGACACCCCTTATTCATGAGATGCTGACTTCCAAAGATGCTGACGAAGATGAAATTACGTCATCATTTTTGTTTGGTTGTTGTTATTGCGGTCCCGTGTCCTTGTTTTGGGAGCAGCGTGGAAGGTGGGGCCCGCTGAGGGGGCGGTTGTGTGTGAGCGCGCTCGGAATAATGGCCCTCTTTCACAGGACTACATCACCTGTGCTGCAGTAATTGAAGATGTTGTAATGGCAAAATGTACGTCATGCAAACGGCCATTGTAAATGTTACAATACCAGTAATTCAAGTTCATTAAAACTCCAATTAAAAATGCCCTCTTGCCTCCGGACTGCCAAGCTTGTTAATTTAACATTGTGTGCTCCCGTTATACAGGGCAGGGTGGTTCATTTGGTGATTTGGAGCCGTTTGGAAACTCACTGGTGTTTACAGCATGCTGCCCAACAGAAAAGGGTTTCATTGCAGATTTTAACAGCTTGGTAACAGCATCGTTGGGAGATGATGACATTCCTCCTATGATTATGTGCTGATAGCTTAATTACTTGCTAAAAAGGCCACCAACAGTAGACAGTGTGTGATTTATTTGTTTTGAAAAAACCCATCTGGGTGGTTTGACACTTTGTGGTTCTAGAAGGTGGAGCAATCAAGGCTTGGGCATTCATTTATAAATATTTATATTTTGAATATTAAGTTTGGTTATCATTTAAAAAACTTTGGTTTTGGTTGAAGTCAATAAATATCTTTGGCACAAAGTACTGTACATTGGATCAAGTACTCCACTGTAATAATATTTATACAGACAGTATTGTTGACATATTTTGTTCTTATGTTTATAGATTGCAATAGATGGATACTTTCCCAAACCGGGCTCAGATGTTTCCATAATGAGTTCCAGTAGTTCTGACAGAACATTCATATTTGTGAATGATCGACCCGTTCATCACAAAGATATTCTGAAGGTAGGTGAGATGGTGTGTGTGTGTGTGTGTGTGTGCATGCAGCACGGCTATACTCAGTGTGTTCTGCACATGCTACCTTTCTGTGACAATCTGTGGACTGGCGTGACTTTGCTTTAGTGTAATACGTAAGCCAACATTCAACTCTGCTTTACCAACAGTCTTTTTGATGGGATCTCTCTCTCTCTGTCTCTCTCAGGTGGTCAGACAGCAGTACAGCTCGCAGTGCAGTGGGGAGTCTACTCGCTACCCTACGCTAATGATGTCTATCACCATTCCCGCATCCGCTGTTGATGTGAACCTCACGCCTGACAAAACTCAAGTGATGCTCCAAGACAAAGTAAATTCATTTATAATTGCTGGTCCCCAGTGGTGAGTTTTAGGCAGTGTCCTTGCCCTGACTTTGAGCTGTCAAAATTGAGGAAGTGCAGTACCAACTGCTGAGTCACTTACACGAATTGCTGCTGCAGACCCACCAAGTTAATGTTGGGGCTCAGATTGGGCTGGTTCTGTAATAAGCAGTCTCTCCTTAAAAAGGACACCTGCCAAGTATGTAATATTCAAAAAGCCCCATCTTCAGAACACAAAACTGATTGGTAGCTGTTATTTGCTATTCATTTGTATTTGCTTCTTTACAGTCTTTGTTGACAATTATTTTTTGTTCACCCTTGACCTTTTCAGGCAGCTGTGCTCTCCGCAGTGGAGGACATGCTAATTTCGCTATACGGCCCACAGACCACCTCCGAATCTGCACCTCCAGATGATGCTGCGCCCCCCGGGAGTACGAATCCCTCTCCCCAGGTCTCTGTTGTGGATGAATACAGAGGTACTGATCCTGGATCAGAGTCTGTAATCACTCAACAGAGGACCGCCTTGCCTGAGGCTTCCTCTGGAGCCCCTTCACCAGAAAGACCAGATCTTTCCTCAGCGATGCACAGCGAACCAGCTGCCGAGTCGTCTCTGAACCAATCAGGGAACACAAGCTCCTCGTCATCTCTTGAGGACTGGGTGGTAAGCTTGTATGAGTTTGATGCTAATCCCACCCTGGCGAGCGAAGTTCTCCACGGCTGTGCCCCTGGGCTAACAGACCAGGCTTCTCCAGCTGGTCCAGGACTCCTGGAGGACCCCGGCGGTGACGTCACAGGGATTTCGGCTGAAAGCTGGAGCACGGGTCGGGCTTTCAGGGATGTCCACACTGGAGAACCTCTGGAGCCAGTGAAGATCCACCGGTCTGCTGAACCCTTCGGAGAAACCGAAATGGAGCCCAGGAAGAGCCCCGGCAAAAAAACGCCGTCCAACGCAGTGACGGAGAAGATGACCAAGCTCACGGCCTACGACCTCATCAGCAGCCGCGCCGTGAGGCAGCCCATGTCTGCGAGCGTCATATTCCAACAGGAAATCAGACCCACAATCCTCCTGGAGAACCCGAAGGCCAGTCTGAAGGAAGTGACCCTCGCTATGGAAGAGCAATGGAAAAACCTCAAGGAGGAAGACAGGCAGAAGTGAGTTTCCAGATTGTACCGTCAAGGCAGTAATTTCCATTTGTTGGGATACACCAGGTGAAAAAAACGCAGACCTGTCACATGAATGTGTAAAATACAGTGTGGAAAACAGCTTGGCTTGTGCCTCGCTCTGCCCTAGAGAAAAACAGTCAAAATGAGGTATTTTTGTTTTGCAAAAAACTGCCTCTGCTGATTAGGTTAGATGATCAGTATTTTGCACCGTGAAACAGGTATTCTGCCTCACAAGTCATTGTGCTTCAAAGTAGGCACCATTGTTTATTGTGCGGAAAGACAGTACTCCTCTTTGGTTCCATTACAATTATTTCCTGCATTATTAGTTATATTTGAAGCGTTCATAAATGTAATATAGTGCACTTTGTCATCTTTTCTAAACCGTATTTCCAGATGCAATTATTTATAAGTTTCGTTATTAGTGTTGTTGACAACCCTGATAGAACGTCCCCTTCTGTGAAATGGAAACAGATGCTCGCTAGTATTAAATAACGGCTTATATTAACCTAATAGATAATTCATGTTTTACTGGTGCAGGAAAGACCGTGACTAACAGTGTGCTTATCTCCTCATCCGTCATGCGTGTTTTTCTACGGATGGAAAAAGCGCGTTGAGTTTTGCTTGTGGCGCTTCAGTATTAAGGAGTGTGGAAACATGCGTGCCTTAGAGGTGAAGAGGTGCTGCACTGGGACCTGTCAACCGTCCATGCTTTCGGAAGTTCCTGTGCGAGGCCTCTGAGGATCTTTGGAGCTTCTCGCGGACCCCTTCCCTGAGCCTGTGCTCCTGTTACCGCATTCGCGTGGGTTACGTTTAGCAGTAACGGTTAAAAAACATCTCCCCCAAACAGCCTGGTCGTTAGGTGTATGTTCAGTTAGATCTCATTTGTGAATTCTGGCAGCCTGTGCTTGCACATAATTGGCTGCTGGAGGGGATGGTCGAACGTGTGCGATGGCACACCGGTGATAGCCTGAAAGTCAGGTGCCTGCAATCTGCCTGCACTAGCTGGCAGTGTAGTATAATGGGTAGGGAGTTGGTCTTGTAACCTGAAGGCCATAGGTTCTATTCCCAGGTTGGACACTGCCATTGCACCCTTGAGCAAGGTACTTAACCTGCATTTCTTCAGTGTATATCCAGCTGTATAAATGGATGCAATGAGCATCTGCTAAATGCCTGTAATGTAATGTAATGCTCATGAACAGCAGAGACTGAAGCTGGTCTGGTGTCAGACTGAAGCTGGTCTGGTGGACTGCAGAGTGGGCAGAAGCAGTGAGCGACCGCAGCGCGTATTAAAGAGAAAAGCGCGATTATCTTCGCTGATGAATGATGGAAGTTGCAGTGAAGGGGCTGGCTTACAATAAGAATGACTTGCTTTATAGAATTTCTATTTGCTCCCTCATTTTTATTGTATGTTGTGCACCAGCACTAGAATGTTCAATATCTTTATCATGATAAGAAGATCACTGTTGCCAGATTGTGCTTATCAGTAGTTCCCCCCCCCCCCCCTCCCTCTTTAGATGAAGATTGCGAGCTTCTGTTTCAGCGTGAACACCCATTCGTTAAGTTACGCTGAAGGCTCCATGCAGGGCTGCGCCGAGCAGCAGCGATGCTGAGCGTATAATTACTTGGCGTGTGAAAACGATCAGGAGGCGGAAGGCCGAGACTGTCGGTTTTTACAGGGCTCTGTTTTTGACGGTTCAGTTCCCCCCTCAGGCAGCAGCTGGTTTTTGTCTCTCCTCTCCGCACGTTTTCTGCTCGGTGATTTACGGCGCGTCCCCGAGCGCCCCTCGGACTGACGAGAGTCATTCGAATGGAGACTCCACATGTGAATTGAGGATATTTAATTAGTCGCTACCGGTGACCTCGTCACCAGACCCATTTTCCGTGAGGGCCTGCAAAGTTATTAGCCTGCCGGTGAATGTTCACGTAAGCAGCGACTTTTCCTTTTTTTTCTGTCGAAAAGAACTGGGCAATTAGTTTAGGCCAAACAAAATTGAGTGTACAACCTGACCAATAGCCTATAGATTGAACTAATAAAAATGAAATATGTGAAATATTATTATATTTTTATATATTATAGTATATAGCATATTTGAGGTTCTGATTGGAATGGTAAACGCATATTGCTGAAGTTGCATTGTCATTTAAGTCGATATTATGTAGTGGAGAAAATGTATAAAGATTCAAGTGACACCGGATACTCCAGTATGTCAGATAAAGGTGTTTTGGTTAGATAGAATTATCTATATTTTTCTCTACATGGATTAATAAACAGTGGGATATTACAGATGCATTCAAATTTATTTGATCAATTACAATTTTGAAAGATAATATTATGAAAACGAATTTGTTAGTCCAAGTCCCCTGGACAAAATAATCTGACAATCTGAGCAGTTTAGTAGAAGACTCCGAATAGAGATGTGGTTAATATTACAGACCCATTCATCCAGAAAATAACACAAAATGGTATATTCAGAGCCATTGTGCACTACTGTAAACCAGGAAATTCACTCCAGTGGCAGAACGGATTGTGTTCCAATCAGTGGAAGGGTTTAAGGTTAGCCGCTGCCTCTTGGAAGCAGGTTATTATTGGCTTATTGAAACGCTCGCTCTATTCTGCAGGTACGAGGAGAGAGCGGAGAAGGACGCTAACCGCTACGACCTCCAAAGCAAGCGGGCGTCGGAGCGAGCGGGCGCGCGGCCGGGGGGGTCGCCGGGTGAGCCGGAGAGGCGGTCCCCGGCCCTCAAGCGCAAGGCCCCGTTCTCCAACCAGACGATCCTGGACCAGCTCTTCTCCTCCCAGGCCCAGCAGCCGGCGCGGAAGAGGGGCCCGGGGAAGCCCAGCCGGGGGCTCCCCTTCAGCCTGGCGGCCCTGAGGGGGCGCCTGGGCCTCCCCCCGCGGGAGAGCGGCCCCGAGGCCCAGGCCCTCAGGCTGGTGCAGCGGCTGCCGTCTCACGGGGCCTGGGTGGTCACGCGCGGCGGGGAGCTCTCGCTCTTCAGCCCCTCGCGGGCGGAGGAGGCCTTGCTGTTCAATCAGCTGTTGGAGAGGAATGTGCTTCCAACAGCTCCCCTGGAGACCCCAATACTGTTAACAGATGGGTAATGTATCTCACACTCGTATCCGTCTCTCTCACAGACACACACACAGACACCCACACACACGCGCGCACACACTCTCTCAATTTACCACTTTCACCTCGCATCTTGTAACCTTTCTATGTGGCTAATGACTATGCAGTTTTTCAGAAGTGCACAGTTCAGTTTCTCATTATATACCAGTTTTAAGTGATCTGAAGTTCATTTTTCTATAAATTTTTTTTATGACCATCATATGTGATAATGATGTCACCCGTCCACCATGTGTAACAATGCTGTTTCCCAGTCCACCATGTGTAACAACGATATCACCCATCCACCATGTGTAACAACGATGCTCCCTGTCCACCATGTGTAATAATGATGTGTACCCTATCTTACCTGTCTTACCTGTCTTGTCTCTGTGTTCCCAATCAGTGTCCTTGGTGGGGCAGAGTACACTAGTACACTCTGTAACATGGAGAAAGAATGTCCCGGAACCGGTGGAGAAAGCTACTTCTCAGATCCCCGTCTTCTGTCAAACGGGTTTCAGATTCGACTGAGTGCAGGTGTGTGGAGCACAGGTGCACTAAGCCATGCGCACGGACACTTTTGCTTTGCTTAAGAAAACATACAGAAAAACAAAAACATGCAGGGGAAATTATTGGTTTGTTGTGATGTTCATTACAGACTCCAATTAGTCTGTAATTGATCCATGTAATCTATACCTAATCTAATAAATGTAATCTATATTTAAATTTCGTATAACATGCAGAGAAACTGTGCATTGTGATATAACATAAAATGGAATACACAAAAAGATAATTTAAACATACCATGTAGAAATTTAGCAAACCCAAAATCCCATCACAATGATTGATTGAAATCACTAAAATCAGGAACATAACCTTTTTTCCTGTTGTCAAAAAAAGTCAAAAGCTTTGCCTATATTTGTTTTTTGGGGGTAAATAAAGAATCTCGATTATTTAGTATATTCCTTTATCAGCTTACCAAGAACTTTCATGTTGGAGTCCCTTGACTACTTTGTGAGGCCTGCCATTTTGGGCAGAGCCTGTGATTAGGTCATCAGGAGAGTAAATTGGCTTAAGAGAAAGTGCTGTTCTGGCGTTTTGCTTTCCTCCGCAGCCCAGCTGGATGCCCAGTTAAAGTGTGTTATATGACGGACTTGTTAAAAAGGGTTTAGCTATAAAAAGCAATGTACTTTTTTTTTGTTTTTTTTTTTTTTTTTTTAAACAACGTGACCGCGTTTATTTCTGGACATGTGACGGCACCCGAAAAAAGGTAGAAAAGCTCCGGTTTGATTCTTTGCTCGTTCTCCCGTCTTGTTTTTGTTCAAACGAGTGGAACGCAAACTGACGGCGGTGTTCAGCACCTTTCGTTCTTTCGCTTTATTATTTTTCCCGATTCACGCTGTTAAAAGGTTCATTGTCCCGTTTGATTGAAAAAAGGTTGGGCCAATTGGACATCATTAATGTCATAGTTCACAAATGACTCAGAAATGTCAAACATCGGGGCTTGAATAAAAGGATTATGGGTAATTATTTCTGACAGAGTTGCTGTGTCACTGTGGGATTAGTGATGCCGTTGAAAAACTTCTCTGGCTCTCTGGGAAATGTCTCCGTTACATGGAATGCAGTTTGATTTAGCAGTATTTTTAACAAATGTTGACTTTTTTTATAACCAGAAATATTAGCTACACTGTTATGCAAAAGCCCATCAAACAGCATGTTAATATAATGCATTATAAGTGCAGAATTGAGTTATTAATTGTCTGTACTCGCCAAACCTTTTCCATAGGCTTAATAATGCTCATAGAAATTTGAAGCAAAGTGGGCAAGGTTATATCATGCAATATTTTTTGTGAAAAGTCAGAGATGTTGCATGATCGGGAGATTTAGAAATGTAGCAGATTTTTCCTAGCGAGCATTGTCACCGTTTGTTATGGTGTAATTCACACCTTGTCCTCAGATGCTGTGACCTTATTTATCCTTATTTTAAGCGAAATGGTACCCGTTTCCTGGTGGAAGTTGCTGCGAGTGTAGGTCAGCTCAGTCCAGTTGGCCTGTGTTGGGGATGGAGGGGGGCGGGTGTTGCGATAAAGAGAATAAGCTGGCCTTTTGGCTTTATACATGAGAGAAATTGGGAGAGCAAGGTCATCCGGAGAGCCTGGTCTTGGTGCCCCTTGGAGGAAGCAGGATGAGGTGGTTACGCTCATACTGGGGGCTCTACTTCCTCATGTCAGCAGAGATGCACAGGTTTACAGGAGGCCACAATGGTACTGTCACTAAAGAACAGAATATCTTTTTGCCAATTTAGCTGCATTTGTAATGTGACCTATGCCCGGTGGACAACAGAGAATGCAGGGAAACTGTCGGCACTAGACTGGAACCTCTCCACACGAATGGCCATTCACCATGGAAAGATTGCTGCTCGTAAACTACATTTTGGAGCCTTCGTCTGCTTTTCTTTCCAGTCTGTGAGGGAACTGTAATGGTCCTGTAGCACTCTATTTGGCCCAATGCTTGGTTTCATTGGCTACCTACCCGAGTCACAAAATCACAAATTATTTCTATATTATTCTTGCCTGGAGAATCTTGTGGCCGCACAGAGTGTATTAATCGTTGGTTTTTCTGCTTTGCTTGGCCAGGGTCCCCGGCTGCTGAGAGCCGTTTGGAAGTTACGGGAATAGCAAACTGTGTGCCCTTCCTTGGTGTCGCGGACCTGAAGGAGATTCTGGCGGCCGTAGTGGACAGGAATGCTACATCTGTGAGAGAGACCAGGCCGCTCAAAGTCATCAGCTACCTTCAGGTGTGTAAGCCCTCGCGCCTTTCCGCCCGGCTCCACGCACACCATTGCAATTTAAATGGAGAGCCACTGATCCTGTGTTTGGTTTCCCTGCGTGTGAGAAACGGCGTGGCTGTGGCATTGAAGCTGTGTTTGGTTTCCCTGTGTGTGAGGAACAGTGTGGCTGTGATATTGACCCTGTGTGGCTGTGACTTTGACCCTGTGTTTGGTTTCCCTGTGTGGCTCTGGCACTGACCCTGTTTTTGGTTTCCCTGTGTGTGAGGAACACTGTGGCTGTGGCATTGATCCTGTGTGGCTGTGACTTTGACACTGTGTTTGGTTTGCTTGTGTGAGGAATGGTGTGGCACTGACCCTGTGTTTGGTTTCCCTGTATGTGAGGAGCAGTCTGGCTGTGACTTTGACCCCGTGTTTGGTTTCTCTGTGTGGCAGTGGCACTGACCCTGTGTTTGGTTTCCCTGTGTAGCTGTGACTTTGACCCTGTGTTTGGTTTCTCTGTGTAAGGCATGGTGTGGCATTGGCTCTGTGTTTGGTTTCCCGGTGTGGCAGTGGCACTGACCCTGACCCTGTGTTTGGTTTCCCTGTGTGGCAGTGGCACTGACCCTGTGTTTGGTTTCTCTGTGTGAGGCATGGTGTGGCATTGGCTCTGTGTTTGGTTTCCCGGTGTGGTAGTGGCACTGACCCTGACCCTGTGTTTGGTTTCCCTATGTGGCTGTGACTTTGACCCTGTGTTTGGTTTCTCTGTGTGAGGCATGGTGTGGCACTGACCCTGTGTTTGGTTTCCCCGTGTGGCTGTGACTTTGACCCTGTGTTTGGTTTCCCTGTGTGAGGCACGGTGTGGCACTGACCCTGTGTTTGGTTTCCCGGCGCCGCAGGGGGAGGCCGTGCGGCGGGTTCGCCGGCTCCCTCTCAGCCTCTCTGCAGAGGAGGTGAGGGACACTCTGTCCCGGATGGAGCAGCAGCTGGGGGACGGCTGCCAGACCTGTATCCACGGACGCCCTTTTTTCCACCATTTAATTGACATCCCCAAAGCGGAACAGGACGCCCTTCAGATCATGTCCAACACTCGTTAAAATACCGAAACGCACTGCAGCTCTGGGACTGGGGAATGCTCTACTGCAGATATCAAGCTGTTTTTGTTTTATATCAAACCAGTGTTTAAGGGATTTTTTTTCCCCCTTAAAATTCCTTGTCTGTCTGTACCTCAAATTTTGTTTTTCTTTTACAAATGTCTTTCTCTGCTATGACTTTATATGCGAGTGTTTGTGTTTATAAAGAAAATATATACATGGTTCATAAATAAATTAATTGGTCTGTGTGTGGTGTATATATTCAGTATATGTTTTGTCATATCCTGTATAATGACCACTAGAAGATGTAGTAGTCATAATAATACGAATAATGCAAATAGGAATTATAATGCCAACTTCAGGAGGGTGGATCAGTATCAAAGCTGGATTCGGTCAGCGCTGCAGTATAGTGCTCCTTTTCAAGGTTTAAAAAAATATATATTTATGCACCGGACATATTTATATTTCTATGGAATGAGAGAAAAGGCAGGATCCTCTGCATGTTTCTTCTTGGTCTGCGCAGTCAGATGTTCTCTTGTGCCACAGCGCTCTTCTAATAAGGAGCACAGTGGTGCCTGCGTGGCAGGGAGCGAGTGACCGGGTTCGTGCCGATTCTGCACCCGCTGGTAGCTGTGATTAGTTGAACGGGCGCCAGCCGTATCTTTATTTCCCATAATCCCCGTGGCACGCAGCTCCTGCGCTCCGACTCAGCTGGGCAGGGGAACCTTCCCGAGAGCTCTGCGAGGAGACGCGAAAGCGTTCCCATCTTTTCCGACGGGGTAACGCACGTGGTAGCAGAACGCCCCGGGCGTTAAGTCAGGAGGTGATTTCTGCGGCAGGTTGTTCCTATGGGTGGTCCTCTTGGCCGGTCCGTAGCCAATCACAGGTAAGAGTTGAGGCGCGTGCCAGTGCTTCTCCGGTCCGGATGAAGACCGTGACCGGATCTCACATGAAGTTTCAGTCACAATTTCAGCCATTCTGCTGTTAAGTTTAAAATGAAAAACGCAGATTCAGTGGCGAACTCTATCAGAAAGCTAATGAACCACAAAATTACATTCAGCAAGCCATAAATTCACTCCTCCACCAAGCCCTTTTTACACAAATCAGGGAGCATAACCCATTGCACACTTTTTACACCAATCGCTAGCATGCTTAACTGTCATGCCCCTAAGGTGAAATTAGTTGCTAAGGTGTTAGTTACCTGGAAAACAGGTGAACAAACTTTGAGGCCTCCTAACATTTGAAAGATACACGCTGTACTTCCAGTTAGCTTTAGCACCAAGTTATGAATTTGTGGGAGCTATGATTAGCAGACCTGACAGGAAAGTGAAGCATATTTTTTGCTGTTTAAACTAATAGAATGTACGTCGCTCTGGATAAGAGCGTCTGCCAAATGCCTGTAATGTAATGTAATGTAAAGAATAGCAATTACCTTTTAACACTAAACCCAGAGCTTCTGTGTTAATCACCGTTAGTGTGAAACTTTTGGCTTTTTAATCATGGTTGAACCTGGCAAAGTCTTTGAACAGAAGCCAGGCCTAGGCTTCAGGAAAACCTGCCCAGCACAGCTCAGGCAAAGACTTCAATTAAAAGTGATTGTTTCCAGCTACCAGCTTAGCAGGGCCAGCTTTGGAGTGCAGAGAAGAAATGGCAGTTAGCGTTTAGTAGATGGCGACAGTTTGCATTTTAAGGTATATCAGTGTTTCAAAGCGGCGCAGGAGAAGCTTTCTATGGAGGCTGCAAATTGCCGGGGAATCTGAAACCAGATTGGGAATCTGTTAACCAGTGTACCGCCATTTTGACTGGAGCTGGTGCCAAGATGTGGAAGCATAGAGTGCTTGGCACCAGGCGCTGCCAAGGGCCCAGTTTTCTTTTGGGTTTTCAGAGGTTTTCATCAAGTGGTCAGGTGATCTTGCAGAAGCCATGCTCAGCATTTCATTGACGGCCTAATTTGGGGGCATAGATATGAGATGAGAGCACGGGACCGGACCCCACAGGGGCGCGATTGAGCCCACTGGCCCACACCGGCGTGGAGTTAAGTTGTGGGGCGGGCGTAGGATCAGGTAGACATTTCAGGAACGGTCTCAGGAGTGGGGGGGGCGGGGGTATAAGTCTGCCCAGGCCTTATAAGGGCGGTTCTGTTTCCTCTGGGCTGTGGTGGGGGTGTGGAGGAGGTGTGGGAGGCTGTGTGGGGGGGGGGAGAGGAGGGGGTTGTGGCCCGGAACGCAGTGCCCGTTGGCCAGCGCTAAGCGCATAGATTGATGTGTGGAGTGATTTCATCAGCACTCCGCTCCCATGCTGTCAGTGACCGGCTGCTCAGGGAACTCAGCAGAAGGACGTGAGGCCAGGTTTGGCTCGGAGCCTGGCCAGCAAAGCCGTGTGCCATGGGTGCGACGGTAGTCTGCTGTCCCCCCACCCGCCCCGTGCTGACATACCTGACACAACCGAAACAGAAACATCTTAGGTATTGTTAAAAATAAATGAATGGATATTTTGTTTTGGAATTATGAGGGGCTGCCAGGATCACCCCCCGCGCCCCCATAGTCTAATAAACTGGTCAGAGCGATGCCCCTCCCCTGTCCTGTAGAGCAGTGCTTTGCAGTAGCACTGATATAACTGCAAAATAAACACTGAACCACAACAGCACTGTACACTCTATGACACTATTTTCCAACTAGCTTCAATGCTAATGTTCATCTTTGGCTCTGGACTCTTTAATTATTTGGCCAGAAATGGCACTGGGAGAGGGTGGGTGGGGTGGGGTCGGGGGGCTGCTGACTATGTCATGACTAGTGAAAAACTACCCAATCAGAAAACATCTTACACAACATTTATACATTTTGTGAGGGGTGATCTGTAATGTAATGTTAGTCTTTTAAAGTGCTTTGCTTTACAAAAAAAAAAGTGTGTGTTGTAATAAAACGACCCACACCAAGTGATTTGAATGGCAGATGGCAAAATAAATCCTAGGTGACCTTTTTAACTGACTGGTCACATGGTCAAAGACGATCACCTGTTAATCCCCCTAATAACACTCATATGTGCTGTGTGCCCTTTGCTCCGGGGGCGATCATGTGCTGCTGGGGGACGATGTGGGACATGTACCCCCCGTCCCGCGCGAGAGGTGCGAAGGAAGCGATGGCGCGGGGGCACGTACGCCCCATCCCGCAGGAGAACAGGTAGTGGTCTACTGGAGGTGCCAGCTGGTTCCCCACAGAACCTGCACCCCACAGTTGCTGAGGCACTGTTAGACACACCAGAAAGCCAAGAGAACATTGTGCGTCAACCTGCGCTAAGTACAACAGTATTTTAAGGTGTGCATTGAGTATTGTGGAGTTTTAAGGTGTTGTCTGTTTCTGCACAGGTACAGTATGCCAGCTGTCGTTCCATTATTATTTTACTAATCAATGGAAGGGTATAGGTTTGACCCTGATACTAATTCCAGTTGAAAAGAATATTTTATGATAATGAAAGCAATAAATTAAAATTTAATGAAAGCAATAAACTGGCCAGTGTAGTAAGGATTGCCGGATACATACTGAAATGTGTTCCAAGACTAGTGCCAAACACAACCCCCTCATTGGACTCAATTACCACCACCCCATCCCCCCAACCCCCCCCCCCCCCACCCTTCCACCCCCAATGTACTCATTCACCTCTGGCTGCGGCCGCTGGCTCGCAAAGGCCAGTGCGCCAAGCGCACGACGGTTTGAGAATCCTTCACAAACGCGCATTACCGTGCCGACGTGCATCACCGCGTGAGCGCGTACGCTACCGGGCGAGCAGCGTCACTGAAGCTTCGCTCTCCAGTAACCCCTGCGCTACCCGTGCCTCGCGGTCAGGATCGAAAGTGCAAAGCTCTCAGCCATCTCGATCATCCAGAGGCTATGCGCAGCTATCTGTCAGGAGTCTTAAATTAATGCAGGCTGAAGCAACTGGCACAGTTTAGGGTGCGGGAATGTGGATCCAGAGGGCTGCCAAAATAGCCAAACTATCCCAAGGTTGATTTTACTGAGGTTCAATTAAATTTAAAGTTAGAAGCTACTGGACCGTAGCTGATCTAATCCTGCATCACAGCCAGAGAGGAACATGGCGTTTTTACCTTCTTATTTATTTAATTTATTTACCCTTCATTTCGCCAGGAGAGTCCCATTGAGATTCATTTTTATGAAATTATTATTATAAAAAATTCTCCAGAGGGGGCGCACCCCCACCCCCCACCCCACCCGACTGAATGAACATCACCCGCTAAATGAATGCCCCCTCATATCAAATGAATGCCCCGCCCCACTGAATGAATCCGCGATATGCCTCAGAATGAATGCCAGCACCAAAGAATGCCCCTCCCCACCCCCCCACAGAATGAACCCCCGATAAATGCCTCTTCACTAAATGAACGTCCCCACCATGTGACTACTGGCAGCAGCTTCGTTCAGTGACTGAAAGACTGGACACACAGCTGCTGGTTTTTGTGTTTAAGCAAATTCATATTTCCTTTACAGTTCCTCATGATTTTGAACAATTTACTCTGCTTTGGACGTGGCAGTAGAGGGCTGTAACTGTCCGAGGACTGGATTAGAGATATTTACGATTGCTGCACTCCAATGTCTGTCCCTGCTTTTGCAGGTGCGCGGAGAAATATGAAATGTTTCTGACAGCTAAGGAGACTGCAGGAACTCTCACTGATCCCACCTGGTCCCCACAATGATTCAGGAACAGGAAGTGTTTGCAGATGTTGTGAAAAGTGGAGTCTTGAATGTCAATGAAAATTATTAAATGGACGTAACAGATTGACTGTGTTTAATAGCACATCCCCCAAAGATTTGGATTTTGGAAAAGGCCATTTTTCTCTCCTGGTCCTGGTGTTCTACTTGTCCCAAGTACAGTAGCCAGAGTAATTAAGTGATAAATGATCCCAACACTTACAGGTGCTACCTTTTCAGACAATGGCCAACTATCAGATTAGTATTAGGATTATAGACCTAAGAAAATCAGTTTTGTACTGTCAGTTATGTTGGTAGGGAAGCACTGCCACAATGATGCAGATGTTATTTGCTCATGTTTTAAACTGGTCTATGGTATAACCCCAGTTAACATAGCACCCCCCCACCCCCCCTCCCCCATTTAAGACATTTCATCATGGATTATTTGGAACCAGAAATGGTTGAACATCGTTATTTAGACTGGCTGAACTGTACACCCTCTGGAAATGTTAAATTAAAGTTGCACAAATAACGCAAATAACATTGTATGTCTTTCAAGCTGTTGCGTAAACCTTGGCTCCAGCTTTCTGTAAGGAAATGAAAACAACTTAAAACTTTGAAAAAAAACCTTCACCTGTTCAGCAGCAGTTGGTGCGCTGGAGCATTTTCCTCTGACTCGCGTCTGTGCAACACGAAGCTGACATTTTGACCTCTGACCTCTATGCGCACTTGCCTGTGCTCTATGACATCAACTGCACAGGGTGAAGAGCATTGCAGTGCGAGCGTGATTGGGCAGCGCGAACAGAATGTCTAGGGGATAGTAGCCTATTGATTGGGACCCCGATACTGAGGGGGTGGGGGACTTCGGAGCAGACAGGGCCTGATGCAGTCAGACACAGAGAGCTCCCCATATTCTAAACTGACTCACGCTAATAACTATATTACTACAACATATTGTTATCATTCAGTGTAACCACTGACATGACGGTGTACCAAGCATTTCTGGTTACACTGATTACAGTTCCTCACAATGACTGACTTATGCTATTTAAACAAGCATTTAAATGAAAGGCTTTTCGTTTTTTAAAGGAACAATAATACTGACTTTCTGAGGCTACGCTCAAGGTCCACAGGTATAGGTCTTTCTGTATTTGGCGAGTGGGCCACATTGCTTAATTTCTATGTCTGTCATCAGGATTGACATTCAGTGGGTTACTGTCAAAATAATCCACTTTACCCAACCAGCTAGTGCAGTGGTCTCTAACCCTGGTCATGGAGAGCTACAGGGTCTGCTGGTTTTTGTTTTCACCTTAAAATCAGAACCCAATTGAGACCCAAGACACCAGGTGAGTTGAGTTAACTGTGTAATGTAAAACCAGCAGACCCTGTAGCTCTCCAGGACCAGGTTTGGAGACGACTGAGCTAGTGCTTATGCTGCAGCCTCAGAGTGTATTACACTCAATCCCAAAGGACGTAAATGAACAAACAGAACAAACAGATCTAAATGCAGCTTAGAGCAAATGCATGGTGCTGCTTAACTGTTTATTAAAATTGAAGTTATCTGCAGTTACAATAATCATTTGAATAGCTGCAGGAATGAATCACCCCAATTCTGTCATTTCCTGTTCAGCATCAGTACCGGTCAGAGTGAAATATGTGGTCATCCCTCTGTGCCACTGAGATGACACCGAGGAGGACTTCCTGTAAGGAGCTGCTGTCCCCAGTCCAACGCTGAACAAACACCTGGTTTATCCACTTAGACCTTCTGCGCCATGTAAAGGAAATAGTGTGGCGAGCCCCGTAAAACAAACAAACAGAAATAAAGCGCGTGTCCAGTAAAACTGATTGATAGGATGTCATGGGGCAGCCAGGCCTTGCTCAGTAGCAGATGTCTTGTTACACTGCACCTAGTATATTTCCATATCTTAAACAAGCCCCCCCCCCCCCTCCTCCTCCTTCGGTTTAGAATGTAATTTACTGCATTATGTATTTGCAGGGTAAGCGGCGTTTGGGGAAACGTACGCAGATTCTTCCTGAGCGAAAAACAAGTCCGTGATTGACAGGTCCCATGCTCCGGCCCCTCTGGGAGCGCCTTTCCTGCAGCCGGCTCTTCTCCGAACCGGAACCGGGCTTCCACCAGAATCGCGCCCTCGCTTGGCCGCTTCCGTTCTCCATACCGCGAGTCATTCCAGCGCGCTTGGGCCCAATGAGCTTATCGCTTATCCGCTGCTGGACGGACACGGCCGCGGAGTCGTGCGTACGCGCGGGAAATGATTTCAGCCCGCTCGGCCAGCTGGCTGCCGCGCGCTGAGAGGAGGCTGTCGGTAGCCCCGAGGCTGTTTCTGCATCCGCTCGCGCTGCTGTCTGTTTTAGCCAAGTGGATGCTGTAAGCCGCCTTCCCTCGACACCGCCGGAGAGACCGGCTCACGCTACGCATCCTGTGAATGCAGACCTGAACGACTGTTGGGTTTCGACTCTAAAAGGTGAAAGCCCCTCTCCTTTACTTTGACGTGTCCACGCTAGAGGGCAACCATGAAGGGGTAAGAGTAGGTGTCATGTGGTGCTCCTCACTAATTGGGGCCCCCTGGGTGTTACACTAGTCTTTTCTGTGGAGTTTTGTCCGTGCTGTTCGTCCCCCACCCCCCGTGGTTCTTGCTGAAGGGTACTGAGCACTGAGATGGTGTCAGTCAGGTGTTGGAGAAAAACTACCCCTCCCTCTCTGGGCTAGTTCTTGGCAGGATACGGAGCAACCCCCCCTCGACCCCTCTGCGATGGGACAGGCACATGTTCCAGATGCCGGGGAAGGGGGGGGGGCAGGAGGGATTGGACCCAACCCCCCCGAGGCAGCTCCGCTCTCTCGGAAGCCACTTCCTCACCTGTGGAGTTGGGGAATGTGCTGGCAGCTTCTCCATTGCGGAAACGGACGCCGTTTCGCTCCACAGATGGAACAGTACTCAATCTCCACTGCGTCTGTTTATCAAGCACAAACAAACCTGCATTCAGCTAAAAAACACACCTTTCCCTCTGAGGCCCAAAAAACCAAATCAGCCCCCAAACCCCTCTCTAGGAAAATGCAGACTTCTCCATCATGTGCTGTAATCTCTGCTATCTTCAAGTAAACTGCTGTCATTTTTTTAAGCTTGTGTTACTCAACTCGTGAAGTACTTTTCCTGAAGAAACTCAGTAATCGTGTGATTCCTAGTGTATCCTAAGTACTACAGTCCAGAGGTAAATTAAGAATTTAAATTATTATCATTTTTCTATAGCCTTATCTTCACAGTAATAGCTAATAAATAAAAAAACGGACATTCCATCCTTTTTTATTTTTTATTTTAATGGGGAAGGCAGAGGGTCTAACAGATAGAGAGGGGATCACAGTGCAGAAAACCCCATAAGCACTTGGGGGGTTCATATATAGTTTGAGAGTCGGCCACCTGACAGGCTGCACCACACGTCCCTCCTGAGTAACAGCTATTTTAACTGTTTTACTTTCCAGGAGCAGATATGCTATAATCATACACCATGTTCCTGCACTGCATACTGTATGATGCCCTTGCTTCCATGGTGCAATATATCCTTATTTACTTAATGTCTATAGCCTAAAAGACTGTTTCATTACTCCTCCAGAAATCCTTCCTGGTCGCCATGGTAGTGGTCCAACTCAGAGAAAGAAGGGAAGTGGCTCTCAGTAGTTCTCAGGTTGCCCTCTATTGGAGGAAAGAGGAAATTGCCAGTTTTCAATCTGTCATCTCATCCCACCTCTCTCAATGAAAGGTATTCTGGCCAGATCCCTTTAATGAATGTAACTGTGTGATTAAAAATGAATAATTAGCTTTCCAATGACTGAATTCCATCCAAGTTATATATTTTAAAACTATTCATGCTTGCAACATATTTAAAAATCAATAAATGTTTTGGTAATAGGAGCTGACTTGATAGCAGTGGGTTCAAAGCCAAAATTGGTATTAATATTTCCCGTTTGAATGTTTTCTCATTAAATTACCCCACCTCTTGGGTATACATTAATTAAAGATGACTCTGAAAATGTCCCAGTTCTAGAATTAAGTTCAAATAAAGTCAATTTCTTGCTACAGTTTAATGTAAAAGGCAAAAATAGCTAGCATAATCACTTTCGCAAATTAAACTGGCAGCATACATTTTTGGGACCTCAGGTTAAACCATCATCGTGAGATATTCTGCAATCCTCTTCCCCACCATTCCTCAGTAAAAACCCGGACCACAGAAAATAAGAAACACATTTTTAGGAATTTAGAATGTGCTCTACACACATCCAATTTGAATGTCCCCCATATTAAAGAACAAGACAAGCTGTGCTCTGGCATTTCTCCAACAAAAAATTACGAGAACTAGTGTGGTGTTCAAAGGTTGAAAATGTGCCATTTACAACCATGTTTACTAGTTTAGCTGAGAGGATCCAGCCAAAGCATGACTGGGTTGTGAGTCATCAGCAAAGGCATGAGGAAGTTTCTGGTATCCCAGTATTTCCCAGGCCCTGGAACCAGTCTTCGCAGATCCACACTTCCTGGAACATCCCGATCACTGCGCTCCTGTCTGGCCAACACCAGGACATGCCAAACACCGCCACTTCAGCTAGTATACAAGAGCCCATGAAAATAGCCAGCTGGTTCTCTTTATTTTACCCGACAGAGTCCAATAAGCTACCCAATAATAAGTGTTTAGGTGGTTAAATATTTGGTAAAACCCATGAGACAGTTTAGGTTCATAATTATGGACTTCAAACAGCCAATGCCTGTGCTCTCATGCAAATAAGAGCCATAAAATACACATCTTGTGATTCAGAGTGTCTGTCCCTAATTTTTAAAGAATTATCATACAGCTCTTTTAATACATGTACCATAACAATTTGGAAACAACTAATTTATATTTAATAATAGCAGCAATTAAATGAACACCAATCTGAACAGACAGTTGACAGCCTTTCGAGTGTGGTCTGTTTTGGCACATATCTTGAACTGTGGGCAAAATCTAAATAATGTTGCTTTGTTAAATAACAGAGCTGAACATGAAAGCAAGCACCTTTATTTTATAACAGATATATAGATTTGTTATTGTACAGTTTTATTTATCTTTTTGCTAGTTTATAGCCTTCTACATTTAACAACAGTGGTTAAAAAGGAAACCTCCAATAGAAACAAGCATGTACAATACATAGTAGCAAACATATCAAAGTCAGTTTTTACAACTTTTGTAGCAACCAATTCTTCCTATTGGTCTGCCATAGTGCAAACTGCTCTCGTTTTCAAGGCAGAGTTTAGCCTGGTTTTAACATTCAAATGGATTGTTTCTCTCATATTTCTCTGCCTTTCACACAATTGACTGTGTCGACTGCATTCATTGTGCCTCTGGTTAAAGTCCTTCTGTCCAGTAATGCTGATTTACAATAACAATTCAAGTGTGCAGGGTGTTTCAGATGGGAAAACAGAAATAAAGCTATACTTAGGGTTGGGTTAGGGTTTAGGGATAGGGTTAGGGTACCTTATGAGTGTAACGCTAATGGAAAGCGAATCCTCAGTCAGATAACGTAGTTCCTTGGCTCGGTCTTCATGTCCTTCTCAAATGCCCTTCAGACTCCTCAGATTCAGTCTGAAACATTTCTGATATGAGTTGGAGTGAGAGTTCAACATTATGGTCAAAGCTGGTATTTGAAAATGTGTTGTGTGTATTTGTGTAACAGACAATATAACAGAATAGTGATTTGTCAGTAGATGCTGTAATCTTTAGCGCCGATTCCATCACTCCGCCAGGCCAACACAAAAATCCTCCGCACGTTCCAAGGCCATGTTTATCTTTTCCAAAAAGAATAAAAAAGTGATTATAGCACATTTTTTGCTGCTCTTCTGGTTCTATTGCACAGGATTTTGAAAACTGCAGAAAGCACTGGTTGGTGAACATTTTCAAAACACTCAGAAGTCCAGGCTGTTTCTCTCTCTTTCTCTCCTCTTCATTCTTTCTCTCTCCTTCTCTGCCTTGATCTTTCTCTCTTCCTCTTTTTCTCTCTCCTTCTCTCTCTTTTGCTCTAAGGAGAGAGCTGGAGCCCTGCCCCAGCTCTCAGGAGCAGCCACAGCGATCCACCACCATGGAGGGGATTTTTCCGTAGATGATCTGCTCCTTCCTGTTGAAGTACAGCATATTGATGGGGGACATCTTGGTAGGGGTGCAGCAGGGTCCAGCAGTGCCCCGCGGGTTGGCCTTGTTGACCAGGTGGGTGTGCGGGTACTTCTGCAGGTGCATGTACTCACACTCTCCAGAACAATAGTTGGCCTTGTAGCGTTTAGGGGCAATAATCCAGTCCCAGCCAAAGTCCTCAAAGTCCACCGTGAGGGGATAACGGCAACACCGCGACTCCGGGGAATTCTCCTCGCAGTCCAGGCCAGAGTCCCGCCTGGATCGTTTGGGGTGGTCTGAAATTTTCACTTCCATGAATGGTTGCTGTGGGTATAAATAACGACTGAATATTCAGGACTCCAAAGCCAGTGAACAGATACTACAGTACGATTTGCATAGATGGTACTTTTGTCCATCAACTGGAAAATTATATCCCTGGTTATTTTATTATGTGCTTATTTTTAACGTGAACCGTAATTATGGTATGTTACATAACACTACAAGATAAACACTTCAGATGTGCGTTTTGATTTACTGTAGTTTTACAAAAAACATGTTTTTGAAGTGATCGAATCCGTCAGAACAAATCCATGTGCCAGAATTTTAAGAAATTTGAGGTTACTGTATTCGCGTCATCGCGTAATCTATCGACATTTACGATTAACATGAAGCCATTATGTCCAGTTATTCCATATTCAGTTGAAACACGCTGGAGCGTGCGTGGCATAGTATTGTTAGGAGGGTAATAGAATACAAGAGTTTAAATAGAAGATCTGACTTACCAGTCCCTCTTCGCCAGGTTCCGCAGAAGTAACGACCAAGTCATTTCCTTTTGTGTCAACAGCATTGATCTCCATGCCCCAGTTAGTCTCCGGCTGCCTCAACCAGACTAAAAGTACTTGTTTCACGTCTATGCTCTGCCAAGAGCTTGTCCCTGCGTTTACGTCAATCTTCAGAGAGCGGATTCTTATGTGCCTGTTCCCGTCAGTCACTGGCTTTAGACGAGAGATCTGCAGGAATATAGTTGTGGCTTCGTCGGCCGACCGAAGGTGCACCCAAAGCTGCGCTTTTAGGATGCGGTTACTTTGAATCTTCGGGCTGAAGGAGAAAAAGCAACATCTCGGTTTCCTATCCACTTGGACGATTGGGTCGGCTGATGGAGAAACAAAAGAAGAAAATGACTTCTCTAGACAGTTCCGTTTTTTGCTTTAACTACAAAATTGTGTAACATACTGAATGACAGAATGAGAATAATTGCGGATGCGTTACAGGGGAAATCATTTGCAGAAAGGCGCGCATCTGACAAGCTATGAAATGCTGAGATAAGTTTGTCATTTTCCATGCTATACAAACCATGTGTCCTCTTATACATCTTGAACTGGGGGATTTTAATTTCAGTTCATGCTGCAACCATTTAGTTTAAATTGTCTGGAAAAAAAACTTCATATTCAATTTAAAAAAAAAAAAAAGATTCACCCTCGCAAGCCACTGGTAAAAGTTCGGTACATGTTTCTGTTTGACAAATGCTGACAGCTATCGACAATATATTTGAAGACGCAAACATTTAATTGCGTAATTGGTAAATAACCAGACATCCAGTTCGATTAACTGCTATCCTATAATTTGATACGTAGGCGTAATTGGGGACCAAATCAGTTATTAACATGTACGGTTGGCTACTATTAAACTATGTCACATTTAAAAAATATTCTAGATGTTATCTGAAGCAATAATATTGCGAAAGATCATACATCTTGTCAGCTTTTTCCAAAAGAGAAAATGTACCAGTACCCGTTTTGCGTATATCAACAAAGACTTTTAGCAAGCTACTTACGCTCTGTACCCATGGCCATGATAGTTTCTGTAGTGGCGTGATCATCCTCCTCCACGATTCCATCTCTATTGTCATCCGCAAGAACATCGTACTGGTCCAGAAGTTGCTGCAATGGGGGCGCTTTTGGTAGGATCTGTTTGACCACGTCGCGACTGATGTTAGGGGCTTGCTTAAGACGAAGTTTACTGAGAATTTGTGACTTGATAGTATGCAGCCGCAGAAGCTTGCTGTGCTGTCTAAACTCGCACGACGAACACTGCTCGCTGTCCTCCGCTGTGACAGAAGATTTGTGCGCAGCAATATCCCCCAGACCCACTGGACAAAACACAACCCAGAAACTCAGGTACACCAGAACCTGCATCAGATGCATGTTACAAGTTTTGGTGGCTTTCGTAAAAACGGGTCGTGCGTATTTACTGTTATATGAGACTCACTACTGTTTCCTATGTTTAAATCACCAGCACTCTGATAGCTGATAGCTGTCATACTGTAATCCAACTGGCCTTTTTATACTGCAACTTTCGCTTCTCTGTTGTGTCGTCAAAATTCAATGATTGGCTGGGAGGCCAACAATGAATCTAGCGGTCAGACGTTAGATCCATTTCTCTGTCAAACCTTAAAGAGGTACGGCAACTACGAGATTATTTCATAAAACAACTGCGCACTATAAATCACGGGGTACACATCTCATCGTAGGTAGATTCCACTGGAGCAGCGGAACTGTGTCGGAATTCGATACCCTTTGGTGTATACTGAGCCAACTACTTCGGTGTCTGAAATTAAGAAAAATAATATTTTGCATTCCGCATTTCTGCCTAGGTTACTATTGATCAGCAAGTTCGCAGTAATTTATATGTCTATAGGCTACTACATGCAACCTGTGTGGTAACTTAGACAAGATGATACGATACGTTTCTTGGTATACAGAAAAGGTTCAATTCCTCCATACAGCCAGGAATTAATATTTCGTTAATTTGCCATTTAAAGTTGTTACAACACGCCTGCAAATTTAAGCAAGCAGAAATTTCATATGAACATCAACAACATATTATTTTCAAAAATTGTCCCAGGCAACTGTGATTTATAAATATTACTTTGGTACATCCTTGAAGACTTTACTAATTCTCTAATCGATTTATGAAAACCTATTTCAAAAACGCAATCTTATGCACAGTTTCTCCAATCTGCTACACAACATCACTTCAGACTTTTAAATTCAACAAGGGTTTCACAAATAAGCAACACGGCTAATCAGTCTCTAGGCAAAAAGAACCAGCCAGTCCATCACTTATTTTCAAATATAGCAGATTACATTGCCAGTTTACCAAGCAGCAAAGCAAATGCTTTCATTTTATTTACTCGAAGCCAAAGTGTGTAGGAGGCTGCAGGTTTGAATCCCTGGTGGGCCTGACTGCATTGAGTCCAGTTATTATTCTTTGATTTAGCAAATATACAGCTGTGGAAATATGTAATACTGTAAAAATATAAGTTGGCAAGGATGAAAATTCCTGCGAAGCAAATAATGTAAATTATTTTTCTTTGATTAAATTTAAGAGCTTAAAAGAATGAAGTTCGTGCTCCTGATATTGGTTTTTCTGTGACAAGAATCTGGCCTCTGAAGGTGAATCTGATTTCCATTTTCAGACAAATTTTCAGATTTATAGATTAGAAACACTGTGAAAAGTACTACAGTCCAGATTTCAAAAGAAACACTGCAGAGGTACCACAGTGGAGATAACAAAGAAAGTTCTTAGAAGGAAAACAAAGTGCAGAATGGTTCTGGTGATGTCATCCACAGAGCCCGAGGGCAAAATAAGCCAGGAACTGATCATCACACTGAATTTATCACTGCTGATCTATGAAATCCATTCTACACTGAAAAAAGTGTGCAGTTGCCTGTTTTTTTTCAGGGCAGGTTGCAATCTGTCAAGGGTTTGAATCAGTCAAACCAGTTTTATGGGAGGGTATTTGTGCAACAGTTGTTTGGGAAATTCCTGAAAAAGGATTCAACACAGGATTCCATATGACCTATTAATATTTTAGTCGCAAGGTAGGCCTATCACTGTAGACCTGAATGAGCACATAATAACATTCTGCTACGATATAATATACAAATTCCCTTGAAATAATACAAGAAAATTACAGGTTTTGTACCTGGAGATTTAAGGAAGTACATTATTCCATTTCGTCTCCTCCACTTCCCTCTGGTTGCAATCGGAGGAAAGGATGATTTTAAGCCCTTTCTGAAGTAATCACTCTGTCGCCCTCTTGTGGCACAGTGCACAGTCATTTTGGAGTGCACCTCCGGTCGCCGATATTCATCGCTCCGAACTCACATGGAACTCGTTTTACTTTTACTTGAAATATTGCTCATAACATTTTTTCGATTTCTGTCAGTTTTAAGCAATTAACATTTTATGGCTGCCAGTAGCCTACATATTATTTTTACTCAGTAAAAACAACAACAACAAAACACGTTGTGTGTTGTTTTAACACATCATCTTTGTGAGTGTAGTATTTTGGCGTGTGATTTGGATTTTGCAACATGGAGCTTCCATGACGCAGCGAAAATATCGGGCATGTCAACTACAGATTTTGGTACCAGTACTGGGTAAAGCAGCTTTACATGGTAGGATGGTCGCCAAACCTCCCCAGTTCCAGCAAGGGGGTTTGATGAACCACATTTATTGTGCTAATTGCAGTTTCTTTGGACAAGAACAATTTAAAAAACTACCATTAGAGGGCGTCATTGTCCCAGAAAATGTCAATGAAAACATGTATGCCAAGTAGTGCAGGCATCCGTTTACTAACCTAGTTTGTCCAGTGAATTTGCCGCACGTTTTAATCGCACTTAAGTATAAATATAGATATAGATACAAGCAACGTATATATAAAAGGAATGCTCTCGTGAAAGAACACTGGCTTATAAACCAGTCGGCTACGTTTTCAACAACGCAGCCCTCCCCCCAACTCCAAAGGGCACCGACATGCCGAGATGACCTGCATCCATTTGAAGCTTCGTCCTAATGTTTACTTTATAAAAGGAAGCGGGCGACTGGTGCTTGGGATAAGCAGACACACGCACATGTCTGAGGAATACTCATGCATGAGCTTCGAGCTGAAAATGGCATTTTTACAATTTATATGATTCTATACAACGACGGCTACGTGCAAGTTTCACGGTGACTGGCTAAAACATCGTGGTGGTTGAGAGATAAGGCATGGATTTGTATCTCACCAACACATTAGGTGTTTTCAGCCAGCCTCTAACCAGACGGATTCATGTGGGATTTTTATCTTCAGTGGACATAGCATGACATGTGGCCGTGTGCTCCTGGATATAGCGTAAACAGACATGTCACTTCCCTTTAAACTGTAATATTTTGAACTTCTAGATTTACCTTCAAAGGTAGGTGATTCCTTCTGTCAAGTGCTATTAAATTATACTGAGGCGGAATGGTTGTGCGTTTGCCAGATCCATGTTTTGGTTTCAACTAATGATGTAGGCTATTTGTTCGAATAAAGTCAGTGTAGCCAAATTGGAGTAGGCTACATGTCACTTATCCAAAACGCGTAGCGGTAACGCATGTTGTACTAAATTATTATCCGTGTAAACCACATTAGTTTAATGTATTTTCATTTCCCCATTGCCCTTGAATGATAACATCAGACTGCCAGCGGTGTCACATTTTTTTTTCAGCCGCCTGAAGGGAATTTTCCCATTTAGGCGGTCTAATTTGGACGATGATATTCCGATTTCCTAACGCGTATTATTTCACAACTAAATAATTTTGGAGACGTAAATCTGTGAAATTGTCCAATTTATTTTAGCTGTACAGCACAAATAAACACGAAAGTAAAAAGAAAGTGGCTTTGGTGAGATTTAATTGAGGGGGACGCCTCTGAACTTGGAAAATAATCAATTGTGTACAGTAATAACAAAGCAGCGTTACTCAGTTTTGTTGGCATGCAAACATGTGTGGAGTTGCCCGCTAAAAGTTTTAGATTAACTCGGCGTTGTACTTATGAATAGTCTATGCTTCTGGGGGAATCGGGTGATTTGTATGTTTTGAATAGGACTAATTCAGTAAAATTAATTTTCTTACCTGCCTTAGGAGTTGATTAAGGTGACACAGCTTTATTAAAGAAAGGTATTACCATTCTTTCATAAAGCCATATTTAAATGTAAATGTAGTCAAACTAATATTAACATGTCTGTGGCACATCTATGTGACAAGAAAAGTGGCATTGTTAACTGTACGCAGATTCATTGTTCACCGAAAGTCACCCACCGTCTGCTTCAGTCTCAGATGATTATTTTGTTTTGGTATAAAGCTTTGGAGGCGAGGGCTACGAGGGCAATCGTACAGAAATGCAAAACACGTCACGGGAACCGCGTGGTGACATTACAGTCCATTTTATTGTTGTGTGTTTATACACTGAAGAGATGTTGTTTTGATTCATCACATTCAGTTCATGGTAAATATGGTATACATACCTGTCAGTGTCTCTTCCTCATTTTATCGAAATGAGTGTAACGGGGAATTCACATACGCCCGTCGGTGTGACCTGATTGGACGAAGTTTTTAGCGGTGCACTAACCTGTAACAGGGGAAAGCATGCTGAGTCACTATTAAAACAGCTCAGAGCCGTCTGGTATTTGATTAGACTGGCTGTGCTGTGGCATTTTATGAGACTGGCTGTGCTTTTTAATTCCTATGAAAAGATGCAATCTCTCTATTCTTTCTGCGTATCAGCTGGTAACAATGACGACAAGGAAGCTGCGCAGCGGGAGAACGTGAAGACTGTTCCGAAACCGCTTGGACCAAGAATAGGGGACCTCCCGCAACACTGGACCCCCGTGAACCATCGCGCTGGGTGTCAGACCAATGCTACACCATTCATATGATGGGGTGCCTCAAATCCAAGCACAGGGACGCAGCGCAGGGTGCATGCTCCGTGAGAAGCACCGAACGGAAACTGGGGAAGGGGACACGGGCAGAGAGGGTGGCCCTCATCAACTCAGAAATGGGGCCCGAGGAGGAGTCCCTGCCGGTTGACCCCGTCCTGCTGGACTACGCCCAACGACTGTCGGAGGATATCGTGGCCAGGGCGGTGCAGCAGTGGGCGGAGCTAGACAGCCGCTACAGTGACATCCCCTACATTGAGTGTGATGTGCCATGACTCAAGGCTCGTCCCAGTGCTACAATGTCTATAAAACCACACCCCTGTCAACCCCCTCCTACCAAAACCCTCCACCCTCCCCGCCAGGTATCCCCACCAACCCAAACCCTCCATCCTCTCCACCCTGCACTCCCACCACCCCAAATCCTCCACCCTCTACTCCCTGCACCCCCACCAACCCAAACCCTTCACCTTCCCCACCCCACACTCCCTCAACTCCACACCCTGCAACCCACCAACCCAAGGCCTCCACCCTTCCCAGAGTGCTGGAGACCTGCCATGTGGGGGCGGAGCTAGGGTGGTGCAGTTCTCTTTCTCAGCCAATGGCTGCCTGTCTTTTGGGAAGGTCCTGGACAGGATTTAAGCATCTGCCCAGGGACAGTGTGAGCTGCTAACAGGAGCATGCTGGGCTGTAGGCTGGTATGGTGTTCTGAGGAAAATCTGCCGCTCTCTCCATGACCAATGTGCTATTCCGGAAACTCAGCCTCTTCCGTAGGAGTTATTAATGATCAACTCACATTCCTGCTGTCTGCTGGTGCAGTGGGGGCTGTGCAGTGTCCTGCCCAGCTGCCCCGCCCAGCAGCAGCCCTGCAGGACAGCCCTAATTAAAGCAGCTCTCTAGGGCCTGGTTTCGCTCAGCAGTAGAGAGCTCATTTATCACACTGAGCTGGCCTCCTGTAGCTCTTCCCTGTGCTTGTCCCAGAGGACCTGCTCTGTTCAGGGCCTTGAGGAGGCACTCCCACAACACAGCACTGGCCCCAGGGTTTCCATGGAAACTGGAAAACATAAACCATCATAAAACTTGCAGTCTCTCTCTCGCTCTCTCTCACTCACTCTCTCTTGCTCTTTCTACATTCCTCTCCCTAAGGGAACAAGGAACAAGGAAGTATAATCACAAGGAAGTATAATCAGAAACTTAATCTGAGGAAAAATGTTGAGACATTCAAAGCCAACGACTTGTTTCTGCTGATATTTATGTAGTCGTTTTGTGTACGTGTGCACGTGTGTTTATGTGTACGTGTGTGTGTGAGTGTGTGTCTGTGTCTGTGTGTTTGTGTCTGTTTATGTGTAGTTTACTGCCATTTGTCCAATTGAAATATGCTGCACAAATATGCAACTCTTTCCACTGTGTGTATTGACAGCATCTTACAGCACAACCTGCACACTGTAGAAACACACGGGCCCAGACTGCCAACACGCCCAGTGGGGTTTATACAGACAGTGACTTTGGGGAGGCTTGGGTGGGACATTTTGTACAGTGACAGCACTGCATTGAATTGTGTTCTTTTTTTAAGGGGGTTGTCATAACATTGTTGACATCCCTCTCCTTCTATGCTTGAAAGCGCAGCTTTAACCCATGCCAATGGTCATGGTGCTTTGAGAAAGTTACAGACCGGGCAGTTGTGAAAAAAGGAGCTTCGCAGCGCCTTTTATGGTTGGGGTGAGCGCTGACTGATATGCTTAACTATTGAAATGATCAAGATGCTGTTTAGTGATTAGTCATATTTAAAAAACGTACTCCTGCATTTAAACAGGGTATATCAGATAAAAAAATGGGGACATTTGATTGACAGCTTATTGAGTCCATTTTGCTATGAGGCCTTGTGCACAGAGCACAGTTGTACTCTGACAAGCTCTGCTGTGAAAATTCAGACCAAGAGAAAATCCATTCCAGTAAATGGCAACAAAAATAACACTGAACTAATCCTGCTCGAGAGACTAATCTCATGGACCATCAGCAAAATGAATTATGTAAATGAATGGAAAAGTGTTTGAGATGACATCACCCCACCAGGCACACACACGCACAAGCGTGCGCACACACACGAGTAGTCCCAGAAAAAAGTATGAAGAGGAACTTGATTTAGTTGGTCATTATTTCTACTTATTCATGAAAGATGGCCAGGATACTTTCATGAAAGATTTGTTTTCTCCAGATTAAGTAAGGACTGATATTTTCGCACACACATTTTACAAATATTGTAATCCAGGAACTGGCAAAAAAGGTCACCATAGATTTCAGCGTTTGATAAGCGTGTCCTACCACATTGACCATACCAGGAACCCATCACACAATAGTAATCAATGTTATACGTTGTTCTATTGTTCTTATGTATTATAGATCTACACATACAGCTCAATAAACCACCAGCTGCTTGGATACATTCTTACTTATACTGATATGCCAAAATGATTTTGCTGAAACAGCAATCAGAGGTGCTTATTTTTCTTTTATTCAAAAAGCTCCTTATGCATTAGATTTCGAAGAGCCCATCCTCCGTTTATCCTCCATTTGATGTGGGATTATTGTAAAGATGGGGATGCACACACTGGGTATAAAGCAGTCTAGCGTTCTCCACGGGATGCACAAAGGGACCTGCTTTTCAGCGTTGTTCATTTTGACTGAATATGATGTCATTTTGTTAAAAAAAAAACCAAAAAAAAAAAAACATCCTTTCAGGGGACAATTCCTCAGTTTCCTTCACGTTGTACCGAAATGTACCGTATATGTAAAACTGTTAAATCCAACCTCGATGCTGTTGTGAATCGGTAAAATGCTGTAAACCAATTAAAAAAAACAAAGAACGGTGTTCTGGTGACGAACGTGAAATCAAGATGTCTCTTTGTTTTTATTCGCTATTAAGACAAGCCCCACCCCTTCCACCCTCGAGAGTCAGACATCCCTCAGCTGCTGTATGGTGGGGTCAGTGTTCTAATGGCCCAGGGCCAGGGTTTTTGGTGCTTGTAATGGAACATTAAGGTTTGAACTGTGCGGCTGTAAACTTGAAGGAGGCACTTAACTGGAGCCATTTAAGTAGGAAAGAGAGAGGGAGCAGAAGACCAGCACTCACACCCCCCCCTGCTGTGTGTCAGCAATACAGTATGTCAGTGCCTGCACCACAACAGCGTCAGTAACTCTGGACATGTCAGTTACACGTTAGCTGCAAACCATGATCATTTTTGAGGCAAATAATTCTCTATGTTCCTCTGTGAACGCCAACGTGTGTGTATGTATAAATAGCTGATCTGTGAAATAGTAATACTGTAAAACGTGTGGTTTGTGTACATTAATGGAACCAAAGACTGCAGGTAACTACCAGAGTGTGCAGTCGCAGGTGTAAAGTTCTCCCTGCTTCTCTCTGTCTGTTACTGTTCCTTGTTTACGCTGGTCATTGAGAACCAACCAGTGTAATTCTCCTGTAATCACTGGATTAGACACAGGGCTCTCAGGATGACTTACTGTAAGGATCAATTATCACAGCTTGAAGGAAGTGGTGGGAACGCCATCGTAAGAGGTTCCCGGGGTGCTGGAGAGCGCAGAGGGTCTTCAGACATGGCCGTCATGTGTTGCACCTACAGAGCTGAGAAGCTGGTACTGGAAGCACCAGGGCTCATGATGGGGCAGTTAAATAACTGCATGCATTTATGGGGAAATCCCAGGGAGGGCGCTGAGTTGGATGTAAATGTTCATATTCTCAGACCAAGGAGCCATTTATCAGCCAGTACATTTGTCCCTCCAATCACAGAACAGCTTTTCCCACGTAGATCTATGCTTATGGAGCGTGTATGCACATACACATTTGGCAAGACCACGTGCACTGCCAAACAAGACCACGTGCACTGCCAAACAAGACCACGTGCACAGCCAAACAAGACCACGTGCACAGCCAAACAAGACCACGTGCGCTGCCAAACAAGACCACGTGCACAGCCAAACAAGACCATGTGCACTGCCAAACAAGACCACGTGCACTGCCAAACGAGGCCACTTGCAATCAGTGCACTGCTATTTTCACTCTACAGGTGACTGAACACACAGAACACTAAAAGGATAAAACCTCACAGCAATCACATATTTTTGAAACATTAAAAATATGTGATTGAAAAAGACGGTGCTCAATATGTAATACATCACAAGATTCCAACGCTGATCCATGTTCAATGAAAGCTCTGTGATTGCTGTGTTCCTGACACAGCGAACCAATCAGAGGGCCGAGGTCACCATTGACCACGGAGACCAGCCTCACCGTAGAAACAGCCATCTTTCTCCCAGCATGCCCCAGCGTTCTGAAAGTCGGGTGGAAGCCGGGATTAGATCCCCTGACCTGCTCTCAGGCTGAAAATATGATATTAGAGAGGCAGATTATGAGCGTGTGCGCTCCACTACGACGCAGTTCAGAGCACAAAATCTGTTAATCCGCTGAGTCCAGGGAGGGGGGCGATGGGGTGGGGGAAGGGCTGTTCAGCCCGACCCCAGATGGGGAACACATGGCAGCGGATAATTCCCGCCCTCAGAATCGCAATCAAGCCGCAGATCACTCAACACAAATGCGCGTCGCTCGGGCGGCTCCTGAACGTGACAGATTTTCAACCAGAGCAAAATTTACTCTCGTCGTCACCGCAGCCCCCGCTTTCGATTCGGGAGGTGGCAAAAAAAAAACCCCCCAAAAAAACTCTCTCCTCCAAAACACGTGATGTCAAACTGCTGCTTTCTTTTCGCACGGACTGGTTCTTGCCCTCATCGTACGTTCCTCATGCATTTCACTGTACACAGTTCACTGAGTAGCCAGCCCCGGAAAATAGCAGGACGCAGAATATTTTGTTCTTTCCGTAACGGAGGGCAGTAGCGTGTGAGATCCTGAACGTGCACCTATATGTCCGTGAGCAGACAGCATGCGCACATGCACTGGTCACAGCTGGAGACACAAAGAGACCAGGGGGGAGGAGACACACCACTCGTTTGGCACCTACCCAACCTCAACCACCCACACACCCACACCCCACCCCCCACCACCACACACACACTCACGCACACAAACACGCACAAACAGCGTGTGCAGTCGCTTTGTCTGCATGGCCCCATTTCTCGGGTATTGCTTCCCAAGGTAGAGCCGCACACAGCCCTGTGGATCTGCAGGGGTGAAACACTGCGCCATTATCGGGCCACAAAAAACCCCTGTCAGGGGAGGTCACGTCAGAAGTAGATGGTTCCTGCTCAGTCACCAGAAAGTGACAACAGGGATTATTGCCACATCAGAGGGCATCGGGGTAGGCCCTTTGGGTGGAGGCCTGACTGCGTTGCCATTCAGGATGAACATTCAAAAACAGGATCTACACACGCGCACTTGACAGGACGGTACACTTTAATCACGTCACTGTAAGAGTTAACCAGACACTGGGCCCAGACTGAGAACGAACACTGGGTCCTCGAGAGTACTGCAGCCCTCCAGATAGAGTAACTGCAGACACTAGGCCTTCAGGTGGAGTAACTGCAGACACGTGGCCTCCAGATGAGTAAACTTGAGAATACGCCTCCAGGAGGAGATAAACTGAGAACTAGCATCCAGGATGAGTAAACTGCAGACACTGGCCCTCCGAGATCTTTGGCAAATTAAACCTGCAAACACTGTGGTCCTCCTGAACTGGAGTTACTGCAGCCCTCCAGGTCTGGAGTTAAACCTGCAGACACTGCAGCCCTCCCAGACTGGAATTTAACCTGCAGACACTGCGGCCCTCCAGACTGGAGTTAAACCTGCAGACACTGTGGCCCTCCAGGACTGGAGTTACTGCAGCCCTCCAGACTGGAGTTAAACCTGCAGACACTGCGGCCCTCCAGGACTGGAGTTAAACCTGCAGACACTGCGGCCCTCCAGACTGGAGTTAAACCTGCAAACACTGTGGTCCTCCTGGACTGGAGTTACTGCAGCCCTCCAGGACTGGAATTTAACCTGCAGACACTGCGGCCCTCCAGACTGAAGTTAAACCTGCAGACACTGCGGCCCTCCAGACTGGAGTTAAACCTGCAGACACTGTGGCCCTCCAGGACTGGAGTTACTGCAGCCCTCCAGACTGGAGTTAAACCTGCAGACACTGCGGCCCTCCAGGACTGGAGTTAAACCTGCAGACACTGCGGGCCTCCAGACTGGAGTTAAACCTGCAGACACTGCGGCCCTCCAGGACTGGAGAATAACCTGCAGACACTGCGGCCCTCCAGACTGGAGTTAAACTTGCAGACACTGCGGTCCTCCAGACTGGAGTTAAACTTGCAGACACAGCGGCCCTCCAGGACTGGAGAATAACCTGCAGACACTGCGGCCCTCCAGACTGGAGTTAAACCTGCAGACACTGTGGCCCTCCAGGACGGGAGATAAACCTGCAGACACTGCAGCCATCCAGGACTGTTGATCCTGCATGAGGACATGCCATTCCATACAATGGTGCTGTGGTTCAACATTGCGCAGATTTTATGACACGCTTGGAAATGGGCAGTTTCATGGGCAGCGAAGAAAGAGCTTGGTACCCTGAATGTAAAACTGAAAGGTCAGAAGCAGTCGATCACGGAATCGTATGATGCAATGAAAGCCTTCCAAACCTGACTGCATCTGTAGGATGGGCAGGTGTGGCAAGGCAACTTTGCTTACTTTCCAATTTGCCAGTCAGGCAGCACACTCAGCACCATTTTCTCCAGAGAGATGAACACACTCAAAGCAGAATTCAGTTGGAGATTTTCTGACTTTTATTCTCAAAATTTGGAACATTTTTCAAATCCGTTTGCAGTTGGTGTGGACACTGCAGTAGAGCACTTGCAGTTAAATCTACATGTGATAGAATTAGAATGCAATGGTGCACTGAAGACCAAGCACCAATCTGTTGCCAGAAGCTGTGCATGTTCGGAAGCACTGACTTGTGCAAACAGATGTTCTCCATGAAGATCGACATGTCTTCTCACAGATCCCGTGAGAGGCCAGCACTTCATCTTGTTTCTGAAAGTGGCCACAGGCCAGGACTTTAAGCCTAGGAAGGTATCATGTGTCTGGTCAGACCTGGACTGGAAAACCTCATGCTTATGTGATTATTAATGTGTGGCCATAAAGTCTTATGAGTCAAGCAAGGAAACTTGGGACTTATCCCATTTATTATTTTGATTTTTGCTGGTTATAAAGCACCACAGATTTTGAGTTGTTAGGTCAGACTGTGGCTGCTTCTGAGTTGGTTATGTGCCAGTTTGTAAAAAAAACAAAACACAAAAGAAAGGAAAAGATTAAAAGAAAGGAAGAATGGAAAAAAGATTCTTTATTTTGCTTGACTAAATGTCATGAGGCCCAGTAATCATTTTGTTATATAAGACTTAATGTGGGGCACTTTAAATGTGGGGCAGGATGATCAGGCTCTACCTGCTTTTTATTATTGTAGCAGCATTTCAACACGATTCAACTGTGGAGCGTTTTCCCTTCTCATTCCATGGAGGATAAGCAATATTAACCAGCAAAACTGGCTAAATAAAGATGCATACAGGTGTAATTTCCTGAAGTCTGTGAACAGTCTATGCCACACATAATGCGTGAAACATAACGGAAGAAAAAGGCAGTTCTCTAAAGGCTGTTCTCTTATGGCTCTTCTCTAAAGGCTGTTCACTTATGACTGTTCTCTAATGACTTCTATCAAGGGATTCTGCAGAAAACCAGGGCAAAACATGCACGTACAATCTGAATCTTGCCAAATTGCACATTAAGGTTGAAAGAGCTTATCTTATTATGAATTCTTCCAGTATAAAATGTAAATATCTGCTGAAAATAAACATCCTGATTTCAGTCAGCTGTAGAGCCCAGAGCGCAGCTGTGAGGCTTCCATCCACTGGATTCTTTGGGATTTGTGTTATGTCTTTTTATCTTTCTTTTCCTCACAGTTTGGAATGCCCTCCCTCCCTCCCTTCCTCCCTGCCTGCCTTGCATGGGAGTCCTGTGCATTGCTGCATTGCCCAGGACTCCCTGAAGAAGCTGAGAGCCGCATGCCCACACCCCCGACACATCCTGCTCTTGCTGCACCCGTCCTCGGCTGCCATGGAGAACTGCACTGTTTGCATAGCTCGTGCAGGGCACACTGCAGGCGCCCCATGAACCAGGCCAGTTACCCGAGGGAGGGCAGTAATGCTACCCAACCAGCTGACGCCCTCCTCCGCCATGGAGCCAGGATTAAATCCCATGCCACGCATGGGCATCCCCGCACAAGTGCCTTAGCAGGATGCTCCACCCGGCGGGGTCAAGACTAATGTTAAGGTGAAGGAGATGTGGGTGTATATAAGCAGCAATTGATACATAAGCCACAGTGAGTCAGCGTGAATTTGAGGAGACCCAGAGTTTTCCTTCCACCCCCACTTGGAAGACCTTAGATATTAAAAACCGCTAACAGATTAAATCCGCATTCCACCCGTAAATCCCTGTCTGCTAAAGCAAAGCAAAAGCCAGACTGAATCATCAGCTCATCACAGACTGAAAGAAAAGAACTGTGATGGCACCGTGCCCTGCCTCCTTATTAGCACGCTCACCACAAGCCCCTGCTAATATCACACCGCATATCTTTTATACGGTATGGTTGTATCTTTATGGTATACAGCTGGATAATTATCTGAGCAGTCCCGGGTAAGCACCTTGTACAAGGGCACTGTGTCCAAAGCAAAATTACACTCCCGCTCAAAAAGACCTTGGTGGCAGTTTACCACTGTGGCAGTTGCTAGTTCATGCTGCATTTTGTGCAAGACATCCAAACAAATACGTGAAACCCCCACCTCTCACAGACAAGGTAGCTACAGCTTTATTTTCAGGTTGCTTAAATTGTACAGATTAGGTTTGGCTGTACGCTTATGCAATTTAAACTGTATGATTTTGGTTCAGCTTTATAATCATGTAATTTAAATTATACAGTTTATGTTCAAATTTATAGTTATATCACTTAAACTGTACATTTTAGGTTCAGCTTTATGGTTGTGTTATACGATCCATAGTTTTCCTGACAGAAAACTGATCACAAGCTGTTCTAGCATTCAATGCCCATATTATTCTGTAGAATATGTGAAAACCCATCACATATATCTGTAAAAATTAAAATTAACAGTACAGCTGAAGATACTGGCTTGTTTACAATGTGGAACCAGTGTAACCCTGCTCGACTCCAAACCCTTTTAAATGAGGGAAGCCGAGAGGACAGCTCTGAAGAATAAACAATAGCTATTTGTACAATTATCATTCAACATCTGCAGGGGTGTATTTTAATATTTTGGCGCCCAAGGCAGAGCTCCATATGTCACGCTCAATGCCGTCTGTGTTCCATCATCACTAGCGCCAGAGGACTAAGTCCATATTTACATTGAAACAGGCTTTTGCAAAATTTTTAGCATTCCTGATTTCATGGTTGTCTAGCTCAGCCATGTCTGGGCATTCTGTCCTGCCTTCTGTCCATTTACTGTAGTTTTGTAGTTTTCTCTCCGACGGTCAGAGTACAGGCTGCAGTCTCTGGTTCTGTGTCACGGGCTAACTGCACTGGAAAACAAGACTACGAGACCCAGAATTAATGCTGATCCCAGGAAATCATGGTACATATGTACTGCCATCCAGTGGATGCACTGCAATGTTGCATGTGTGGCTGCTTCTGGTTCATGCAGCAGATTGATAGGCTGGTGAACAAAACCGTAAGATAAATACAGCTTCCCTACCTGACTCCAATTCAGTAACTAGAGCCGTGTATAATTTAATATTTTATACCATTAAAAATTAATACTTCATGTATGTGCAAAAATGAATTCACTGTACAACCAGTTCATTCCTGAGCCGTTTTATACAATCTTTGGCCTTGCATTTGCATTGAAAAGTTTTCATTTTTATGTTTGAAGTATATACAAATACACTATCCCAATCAGTGTCAATGCAAAGATCAATATGATTGAAAATGGGACATGACTGGGACTTGAAGTGCATATATAATTTCGTTCTGAAGTACTTAAAAAATTATTAGAGCAATTTACCATCTTTATGCAGTCACTTTATACGGCATCTTTAAGCTGAACAGTGATCAAGCAAGAACACAAACCAGAGTCAAAGGGTGCCCTGGCCTTAGCCCTGGCCACTTTAATACCTCTTTTAAACTAGTGAGAACCCAACCCAGATTGCTGTTCAAGATCCTGAAGGGTTCCCAGGTTTTCGGCTATGGAAGGAGCAGCCTGATAGAACTCTCTCTGCTGCCCAGGGGTGGAAACAGAGGGATTTGGGGTTGGTCATTGCCCACCCAAGCCTCTCTCTTGTTCAATCAGAAAATGAGAAAAAATAAAGTTTTAACCTCCATTATTTCAGGACTGACAAGGTATCAAACTAATTTGAAAACAGACTGTCTGGTAGGACTGCGTGCCAATTCCCTCTCACTCCACTCACACGAAAGCAAATTCTTACAAGGACTTTGTTGAAGACATTTACATAAATGGAAATGTGTTAAGAGTTTAAGATTTAGGTTAAATTTCTCTGTTAAATTTACAACCTCTCGGGAACAAAGCATTGGCCTACCAGTGTGCTAGACACCATAAGATATTTGTATACTACATCTTGATCTTCCTGGTCTTCTCCTGTTAACATTACTGCCATTAAGCTGGACCCTTCTGGGTGAGTACTGAACAAACACTGCACTTGGAAATCTCAAGCCTCTTTGCAATTTCTCATAGGGACTAACTTTGCCATAACATGTTTACTTGGCCTGGCACATCTGCCTTCTTCTTTGGCATATTTCTTGCAGATTTAGTCCCTATTTCACTTACACCACAGGCCAATGGTATTAGGCTACCTCTGGTTTTAAAAAGACTTAAGGTAGACAAGATTTCAGTCAATTTAACTACCCATCCACCTCCCACCCCCATTTGCAGAATGATTGGATAGACATCCAATAATTTATTTAATTGTAATTAAAACCAATGGAGGCTATTTTAAAGAAAGTATTTTCTTTTTTATTTTACTTACTACAGGTAAAAGTAATCTTTTTGTGTTATTGTAGGTAGATATCGAAAAAAAAGTTTATACTTGGGTTTGTTTTGTTATAAAACTGAATTCTTCTCTAAGGTTATTTAAAAAAAGCACAAGTGGCCTAATACTTTTGTTCTGTACTACTCTGTTCACATATACATAAATTATATATACAAATTATTGGGGCACAGATGGCAGGAGCTCAATTGGCTAGAGTTTCAATAGGAACCGTTACTTAAATGACATCTGCATGTAAATCTATGGGAAAGACATCTCTCAATAGGGTCTGAAACTTTGGTCGAAAGTGCACATTCTATGACCGTGATGCTCATGCATTAGTGTGATATGAAAGACAGAAGAGCAACTCGTCTTCAGGTGACTGAGAATGCCAATGCATGACGTGAGTAGACTGTCTCTCACGGTTCCTGGACGCCAGAGACCAGCAAGAACAGTCCATGGATAACTACATAGAGAGGGATATTATAATAGGGTTGCAGTGGTGTAAAAACCATGGGCACTGCTCGACAGAGATGCGAAATAAAGTGACATGGTCAGATGAGCCATCCTTCCCCATATTCTTGACAAGTGGGCGGGTGCATGTGCGGCATACACCAGGAGAACCATACAAGCCTGACTGCTTGACCCCTACAATGAGTGGGTCTGGTGGCTCTGTTCTGCTGTGGGGGACATTTTCCTGGCATTGTTTGGGTCCACGTGTCCCCTTAGAAGGAAGGATGACTGCAAATCAACACAAAGTTATTCTGAGTAATTTCTATCCTGATGGGAGATGGTCTCTTCCAGGATCACACTCTTCCCCATCCACAGGTCATGAGGGGCCACTGAATGGTTTCATGAGTATGAAAATGATGTGAATCATACGCCATGGCCTTAGCAGTCACCAGATCTCAACAAAATTGAACACCCATGGGAGATTTTGGGTTGACGTGTTAGACAGCGCTCTCCACCAGTATCATCAATGACATCATAATAGAGCACTTACCAAAATAATTCATTTGCCTGAGAAAGAAAAGATGTTGTTGCACTTTAAAAAAAAATGGCATCTGCATTTTTCAAATTGTGAGGGAGGGGAAGTGTGAAGACCAGACGACCAAACAGGGGATCTATAAGTTACCAAAGGGGCACTCCAGTAACCACTGAGTCTCGTGAGAGACAAAATGAGAAGGGGGTGCTATACTCCTAAGGGACGTATCCCAAAAAATGAATAAACCCCTAAACGGGTAACAGAGGAAGGAGTATATAAAGAAAATAAAGGAACAGGGAAAAGAAAAGAAGAAAAAACGACTTCGACCCGAAGCAGAGAAAAATAAAATGTCTTTTCAAAAACAAACAAAAGACGTTCTGAGGCCAACTAAAACCAGGGGGGAAACTAGTTAGTAAGGGGCAGAAAGGTTTGTGGCCCAACGGTGACACAATAACCCCTTAAAACCGCCAGCCTCAGAATCTGGACATATACCGTCCTAATACCTTTTTCTCAAAAGAAAAAACAAACAAACTGAAGTCAGAATTCTTTTTAAATTTCTTTGTTCTTAAATTCCTTACACCTTGCTCAGAAATACGACAGGGAACTGGCTAGAGCAAAACACGTTACACTCAAGCACCGTTCCACTGCCTACTGACGCTTTAAATACCCAGCCACAGGTGTGGCTGGTAATCAGCGGAAGATGTGAGCAACCCACAGGTGAAACAGATCAGAGGTAACCCTGCAGGAATGCACGGAATGTTCAAGCAGGAACAATCCTCCCACAGGAACCAAAAATAACGATTAGCCGAGTGGCTAATCTGCAAGCTCGAACTAATCGTCCCCACACACCAAAATAACGATTAGCCGAGTGGCTAATCGGAATGCTAACCACTGAGCCGGTGCAGGCACAGAAAAATTATCTACCCTGCACAGAAACCGTGACAAATTTCTGAGCAATCAGACAATGAAGTAACAGTGTTGGGCTGAGTAACAGTTTCCTAAAGTTAATAATCGGTAAAAGAGCATAACTGCTTGGAATAAACATTGTTCACTCTCACACACTGCAAGTAAAAAAGTCTGTTATCCAGCCAATAGTATTAAAATCGAGTTTACAAAGGGAGAGGAGCTCATTTGCAACCAGGTGTGGCTGGGTAGTATTAAAAGCAGATGCATTTCAACAAATATGAGGCCCTTATCTTGAATAATCTTTCCAGGGGCGTTTCTCAAATTCAAAGACATTAAAGGCTTAGCCCAAAGGGGAGTTCTAATTTGGCGTGCGTGCGCAAATTTTTATGGGACCCATTTATTATATTATTATTACACATACAAACATTACTGTAGATTACAAAAAATAATAGAGACAGTGGCAGTGCTATACTAATCTGGCTAGTATAGGGATAATGTTGAATGAATGTAATATGTATGTATGTGGCTATATTGCAAAGCAGAATGAAGACAGCTAGATGTAGTTACATAATTAACGTAGCCTACAGTAACTGGTTATGTTACAGTAGAGAAACAAACTAACAGAGTAAATAGCTACGTGATTCAATATAACTGGCTATAGTCTACAAACACACTTAGTTACCAGAATATGTATAAGATATACTGTAACTAAATTAATTAACAAAATAATATCCATAAATAGCTAGCTAACTACCTAGCTGCTTATCCTATGCAGCTGTGAGTGATGATATGTAATGGCTTAAAAAAAAAATACTAGCATGTAAAGGCACTGGGAGGCAAGCTAAAAAGAATACATAGCTAACAACGTTAGCTGGCTTAGCCAGCCAGTTACGTAAGCTAGCTAGCTAACGTAACTGTATAAGTGTATGAACTGCCTTCAGTATATGTCAATCACAGCCGTACTAACGTTACAGAGCTGGCATCACGAATAATTATTTTGCTGACATTACATTTCTAAATCTAATTTTAGCTCGCTAATAGCCTAATTTTAGTTAATCACAATTAGCTGCATGTATAGCCAGTATCATCAACCCTGTGCTGCCCTGCACAAACCTGAAGCTAGCTGCTCTGCACTCTCCGGCTGAGCTGTGACTGGCTCTCAACATCCGCTGTACCGTTAATTACATTCTCAATCTCATCATTATTCTCCTGAATCTCCTCCTCAACAACCTGCCTCGATATTTTCTTTTAGAAATCCGCAAATATCCATCGTTTCAGACAGTTCATGGTCCAAGCAATGGTTCTATCCCACCTGGACTATTGCAACTCTCTTCTGGCTGGACTACCGGCATCTGCCACCAGACCCCTGCAGCTCATTCAGAATGCTGCGGCTCGTCTGGTCTTCAACCTCCCCAGACACTCCCACGTAACTCCCCTGCTCACTACCCTCCACTGGCTGCCTGTTATAGCTCGCATCAAATTTAAAACATTGGTCCTAGCATACCAGGCAGTCAAGGGATCAGCCCCAGTATACCTCCACAAGATATTCAAACCCTACATGCCAGCCAGATCCCTCCGTTCTGCTACCTCAGGACGCCTAGCACCTCCCCCTCTTCGCACCTGCACTTCCAGAACACGTCTCCTGTCTGTTCTGGCCCCACGATGGTGGAATGACCTCCCTGTGGAGGTCAGAACAGCTGAGACTGTGACCCATTTCAAACGACAACTGAAGACCCACCTCTTCAGGCTGCACCTCTCCCCATCCCTCCCTTCCCCCCTGTAAATGACTAAACTTAGGGTAACTAGGCAGCTGTTTCATAGGTGACTTAGGCGCATCAACTGTCTTAAAGACTACTTGTATTTTTATTTATTTTTATTTTTCCATAGATTGCGTTGTTGCCGTTCTCGCTGTTAGTGTTAATCAGTTTAACCATCAGGGTCCAAGTTGAACTATGCGGTTGTTCCCTGTACTTGGACCGGTACTTCTCTCTAGGGGTTTCGTCATACTTGTTCCTGGTTATGGTTACACTTTGTTGTACGTCGCTCTGGATAAGAGCGTCTGCCAAATGCCTGTAATGTAATGTAATGTAAGTTCACTGACACTAACGTTACTGAACTGTGCCAGTGCTAGTCATCGAATCCGTCTTATTGCAACCTACTGCGCCTATACGTTAGGGCTGCATTAAATGGAATTATATTTGGGGCTGTATCTTTTTTTCGGGTGTCAAAAAAAACAAAAAACATTATTATTTTTTTTTGTTGGTGTCAAAAGGTCCGGGGCTGGACGAAAAACATCCGGGGCTTCAGTCCCGAAAGCCCACCCCTAGCGACGCCACTGAATCTTGCCTCCTACAAGGATAAGCAAAGATCTAACTGAAGCAATGGGTAACTTAAACTGAGCTAAGACATTTAATTTGTAGTTCAAGAGGTGGACCTGTAGTAAACTAATTGATCATGGGGTTGCACTGAAGAACTGCCCCAGCTGGTGTCCCACCCCTCCCAGCATCGCATGCCCCCAAAATATTATACATTTAAGGAAATGTGTTTTAGGAAATGTATTTTAGAGTCATTCACCCAATCTGATTCTAATTGAACATGCGTTTCATATGCTGAAGAGGAAACCTAATGCAACTAGCCTCCGAAGCAAGCAGGAGCTGAAGATGACTGCAGCACAGGCCTGACAGGGCATCACCAGAGAAGATACACAGCACCTGGTGATGGTCTATGCGCCACAGACTTCAAGCAGTCAATGCATACAAAGGATATGCAACAAAGTACTAAACATGACTACTTTCATTTACGTTAACATTAATACTGTATATGCCAAACATTATGGTTACCAGAAATAGGGGGCAATGTATCATACGTGCTGTAATTTCTACATGCTGAAACCAAGTCATAAAAATATAATTTAATAAAAGCTGAGAATATGCAGTTTAACCACATGTGAAATGTTTAATTACAAATCTAAAATTGTAGAGTACACAGCCAAATGAAGAAAAAAAAGTATTTGTCCCAAACATTATGGAAAGCACTGTACATACAACCTTTGGGCAAGCATTGGCATATGAAAACATTTTAGTTTTTTAAGTACTTACAGATATACTAGCCCAATCAGTATTAATATAAAGATCAGTGTGATCTAAAATGTGAGATGGATTATATCTGATTGACACATATAATTTTGTTTTTAAGTATTTAAAAATATGAAATTATTACAACATTTTACAAACTTCATGCAGCCACCAAGCTGAGCAGTGAGCAATACCCATTTAAAACCAGTGAGAACCCTACCCAGGCCCCTGTCTCAGCAGTGAGCCATTCTCCCACACTATAGCAGTGGAATCTCACGAAAGCACCAGGGCACTTGGTTGAATGCCAGTCAGCTTCAGGTGTGCCACCTGTTTGTGAGGGTACTGCCATGTAAGGTCCTGTAGGCCTCCCTGGTTTTGGGCTATGGAAAATACGCCCTGGTGGAACTCTCTTTCTGGTGGCCATGAGTGGAAACAGAGATACAGAGTTGGGCATCGCCCACTCACACCTTTGTCTTGCCCAACCAATCAGAAAATGAGAGAGAGAGAGAAAAAAAGTTTTAACCTCTATTATTTCAGGAATGACGAGCTATCTAATTTGAAAACAAACTGTCTCGTAGGACTGTGCCAATTTTCTCTCACTCTACTCACACAAAAGCAAATTCACTCAAGGATTGTTGAAGACATTTACATAAATGGAAAACGTCTTAAAGTTTAAGATTTTGGCTCATGTTAAAGTTACAACCTCCTAGAAACAAGCAATTCATCTACAAGTATTCCTAATTAGTCATCTGCTCATACCAATGCTGCAATCAAAACTGATGTTTGAGGTGTGCTTGTTACATTTTAAATATAAGTCTGACTATTTCAAAATATTTCAAAATATATAAACACTCACTGCTGCAACCTCTCCTACCGATGTGGTCGCCTCCAAATTGTGAGATGACAAGCCCCATTTCTTATCACATTGCAATTCTCAATCTGGGCTTGTACAGAGATGAGTCAGAGGAAGTCATTTCATGTGTATCTCAACAAGTGGACCTGCAGGTGCCTGATCGACCAAGAGCTTGCTGGCGTGCAATAAGACTGCAATCACAGCGTGGAGAAACCCAATATGTGTCACCCTGTGGGGCTTTTGCCACTACTAACATATCTTGGGTTTAATACCAAAGTCTGGGCCCAACAGTGCATTAGAACAGTGCTTTTACAGGATGAGCCACCCAGCAGCCTCACCTTGGTAATAATGTGATCATTGTATTCATTAACTAGGCATATCATTTATGCCTGCACAAGTTAAGATATTTATTTGGAATTATATAAAAAATATATATATTTGCAAATAACTCCATTCAGAGAAAGAGGACACACACGATTCATAATTGATATGAATACATTAGAACCTCCAGCTGACAGCAGTCTGACTGTGGCTTACCAACACACCAAGTTTAGTGCCTTCAGTATATGTCAATCACAGAATTATGAAACACTGAGGCCACAAAAATAAGTTTGTTGTCAACATTTTTATGCGCCATCTTTGCTTAAGAACCTCAAGAATGCAAGGGGTGGTCTTTATCCTGCTTTATTTTCCAGTGAATAGTCATTGAAAGTTTTCATCTGCATATTTGTGATGAATAAAAGATTCCATTGATCTGAACATTCATTCTCAGCTTCTGCACAGTTCCATTTTTCAAAGGATATATTATATTTTCCTGTATAGAATACACGCATGCAAGTAAAGACAGAGAAGATTACATATTTATAAAATGTAAGATGTATGGCACAGTGATTATGTGAAGTCTCACATCCTGAGAATGCTTCTAAATTATAAGGTGTACAAAGACTTCAGAGGCGTAGGTAAAGCTGAATGACCATGTAGGAAAATCTGAAACAAGGAAATAGGTTGCTGAATATTAATTATCCTTGGGAGGAGCAGTGCCCTCTCCATCCTCTAGAGGTTGCTCTAGTTGAAGTCACTGTGACTGCTGCTGGCGCTGCCTCTGCCGGTGTGCTGTAGGAGACAAAAGTAAGCCACACCCTCCTCAGTGACATCATCACAACAAGTGGCAGTTGGTGTCTGTTCTCAATGTACTATAGTGTTGCAGGTCATCATGTTGTGCGGGTGCACAGTTAATAAACTTTTAAACGCTTCAAAGTAGTTCATCGATTCTAGCCCACATAACATAAGGAGCAGTAAATTAAAGAATCTGTACAGCATGAAACAAACAAATCTCACACAGTCTCTAAAACCATGACACATCTTTAACTTCAGTATGGAACAGGCAGTTTAACTTTTATTTTTCTGTAGCTACAGCAAAATGTGAATCTTAAAAAAAGAATTAGTAAAATTCATAGTTTAATTCAATTATATATGTTCTTACCCCTCAGCGTGTACCACAGTGACCATGCTTTTTGGGTCAGTGACAATGCCCATGACCGTGCCCGTGCCCGTGCCCATGCCCACGCTCGGGTCCATGACAGGATCCATGCCCATGACCAGGTCCATGACCATGCCCATGACTGGGTCCACGCTCGGGTCCATGACAGGGTCCATGCCCATGCCCATGACTAGGTTCATGACCATGCCCATGACCGGGTCCGTGACCATGCCCATGACTGGTTCCATGACCATGACCATGATCGGGTCCATGACAATGACCTTCCGTTTGAGGACGACTATCATTATTACCACCTTCAATACCAGTGTACCCATAGCCACCTTCAACGGTACCACCACCCTGAGTACCAGAACTGTACCCATAGCTACCTTCAGTGCTATCACCACCATAAGTACCAGAAGTATACCCATAACTACCTTCACTGCTATCATCACCCTGAGTGCCAGAACTGTAGCCATAGCCACCTTCACCAGTGTAGGTCACAGAATATCCCCCCCCCGGTTCAGAAATGACAGTGCCGGGCGAGGACTCAGTGATTATTTCAGTTACCCCCCCCTGGTAGGTGATGGTGGAGTCATAGGGCTGGTCCTCACTCACAACATAAACTGTGGACCCTGGAGAGGACATGGAAAAAAACACAATTTAAGATCATATCCTCAAGTTCAGAGAATTTAAAAAACAAGAAAAAAGTTTTAAAAAATTAGGTTACCTGAAGTGGAACTCATTTTGGAATGTAAAATCTGAAAGCATATGCAAAATCAAATTAATGTATAATTGGACACGAAACTCTCCAATAGTTGCCTCTTGTGTTTTTCATAATGAGTAGTGGACTTACAGATAAAATGGAATAAATAATACATTTCTACCCACAGATGAACCTTATGCTGTGTGCCAGGGCTCTCTTAAAGAAGAGGTTCTATTTCAGACTGACCTAGATAAATTAAGGATAAACAAAATGATGATGTCACAGAACTCCTCATTAACTGTAATGTCGTTACAGCGGAGTTGCTAGCCTAGTCTTCGCTCAGTTGCTTACTTTAAAACCATGATCTTAGACCATTGAGCACAGACCATTGAGGCTCTCTGAGAAATTCAGGATTTTGACTGGAGATGTGTAACAGTCTTGGTAACATTAGATTAAAGGGGCTGTTCACCCAAAAATGAAATAAAGCTATATTTCCACTCGCCCGGAGTGCTATCTATCCATTCAAAAAATTTCACTGAGACTTGACGAGTTTTCTAGATATCTGCTGTAGGGCTGGGCGGTATGGACAAAATCAAATATCACAATATTTTTGACCAAATACCTCGATATCGATATTGTGATGATATTGTGGGGATGACTATTGGTACTGTCACAAAATGACACAATGAGATTTTTGATAAATAATCATCAGTTATGCCTATGTAATAATTAAGTGGGTAAAGGCAAATAATAGAACAGCTAGAACAGTCAGGTAAGTTCAGAAAATTACAACACTTTACTGTAATGCTGCTTTTAAAACCAGGAAAAGACAACACTTATGCCATGTCACGATATTACGATATACAAAATCCCAGACGATATGTAGTCTCATATCACAATATCGATATAATATCGATATATTGCCCAGCCCTAATCTGCTACGGTGCAACCTGAAACAATGAACTCCAGTGGCCAACGTTTGTGCCACTCAAGGTTCCAAAACTTTACACAAGAAAAACCCAACAGCCACATGGCTTTCTAAATATAATGACATTGTTACTCCCAACCATACAAAGACCTTGCTGGATGCTAGGTTTCATTGAAAACTACTTTGTACCGAAGTAAGCCAACTGTGTAAGCCAATATTATTTTATTTTTAGGTGAACCGCTTCTTTAAATTAAACAAGCTGGCACCCATTTACCCATTAACTCACAGAGGGAATCACAAACTCATGATGACAATTATTAGTGACTAATACATACATTCATTTTAAATACAACAGATCTGTATGATGCAATGTTATGGGTTGTATAAAATTGGTTCATAGCTGTTTCCCAATACCCCGTTCACACAATCACTCATAAAGATTCAAACTGACAAATGCTGATAATTTGCAATAATAACATCTCACACCGGCATAAAAAAGCAGTGCCTTTCATCAAGTTAATACACTGCCATACTTTTTGAATAATATAGCAAGTATTGATATAACACACAAATGTTGAAAATGCTGAGGTGTACTCACAGAGATCAGGCAGTTAGAGATCTTTCACCTGTTCCCTCAGAAATGAACCTGTGCCATTTATAGTAATGGTGCCAACTTGCCCCACTCAACTGCCTCTCCAGCCTACACAGAGGTGTGGTCTGGGACTAGTTCTGTTTCCACAGCAGCCAAACACATTTTTCATTTTAACATATTGTTTTTTAATATTTTATTATTTATACATTTTTATATTTTATCAATATTTCATTTTTATTCTCTTTTTTCTTGTGGTTTATGTTTTCAGAACGGCCATATTAAATGCCTAATTCACATTAGAATCAGATTGCATACTATAACTTTTGGTCCTGTTTATGGTAAATGTCAGCAAGCTAGGCCTGACTCACCCCAATAATTTTGCTTGCCCTCTGAAAAGACTGTTGAATCTATTCTTATTTAACAGGTTTAAACTGCCATATCACACTTGAATGCAGAAAGTCAAAACTGCTTCAATAAACCATCAATAAAAAAGTGACATCATAAGGGAGCAAACATTAAAAGAACACATTTTCTTAAACACAAGACTTTGTTGCTCTTAAAAAAAAAGGCTTCTGTATTTGATTCAAAACACAGTTTGCTGGCAATGATTGAACCAAGTTATTTAGAATTTTCCACGACCCAATGTCAGAGCCTTTGATGACAGCCTTTGCTAGGCTGGATGATGATTTCCTAAAGTTAATAATCGTGTCTTTAGTTTTGGCGACATTTAAATGAAGGAAAGACTGGTCACACCTGGCCCATGACCTTGGTCCTTACTTTGAAGGAGGGTAACTATCCCAGAATCATCTGAAAATTTTATTATGTGCGTATTCTCACAAGTGCTAAATATTTTGTGCACATAATGTAAAGCAGGGGAAACAAACAACAAACTTGATGGGAACCAGTAGAAGAGTACAACCACTTGGAATGAACACTGTTCACTCTGACACGCTGAGAACCATCGGTTAAAAAGTATGTTATCCAACCAGTAATATTAAGAGCTAGTTTACAAAGAAAGACTGGCTTATTTGCAAGCAGGTGGGGTTGAATCATATTAAAAACAGATGGAAATCAATGAATAAGAGCCTGGTAACAGTCGTGTTGTTTGACTTCACATTCCCCACAGGCATTTTCAATTTTATTCTCCATGCTGCCAGCGGGGCTCTTGCTCCGAATCCATAGAATGTTGTCTGGTTTCCCCCACCACTGTGACCCGGCCTCCTCTTTCGTTGTCGCCTCCACCCTGCCCGGTACCCACGTCTGTCGCCACCTGCCGCTCCCCACCTTGACCACTTGGCCCCGCCCATCATCCGAGCCGCCGCCTTAGAATTGGCACCTAGCCGCTGCTAACTTGATCAACATGAACATTGACTGTGTTAGTCACGTAAACCTAACACTTAGGCTGGCTCCTGTGGGGGTTTAGGCCAGGGCTATCTGTGAAGTGTTTTGTGGCAATTGTTTTGTGGAAATGTTTAATTTTATGAGTATTTGGGCTTTCTAGATGCCTGAACAAAAAGTTAAGTAAGGTCAGGGTGGCATCTCCTACATCTTTGCGAGCCCTATATGCAAACTGTAGGGAGTCTACAGAATCCACCTACTGTAAAACCTCTGTCTTTATTAACTTTTATCAAACTCTATCTTCATTGACTTCATCACTAAGGATGTAAGAGCAACTAGCCTGAAGTTCTCACGCTCCTTGGGATAACTGCTTTTACAAGCCTTCTGAAAAATGTACTAAAAATATGTACCAAAAAATTAGCAAATATACCACAGAATGTCCACAGTGTGAGAGATTTTTTTATTTCTAGTTTTAATCAAACACCAACATAGACAACAGATATATAGGCCAACACAGGCCGAAATATATTTAAAAACAAATTCATGATCCTGGAAAAAAGAGAATGAATGCTGTAACCACCTACACTTACACTTGTAAATGTGGGATGTACATGAGCTTCAGGATTATTTGTTTTTGATATAATGAATTCATAGCCTGTTGTGACCCCTACTTGGTTTGTCCTTTTTATAATGAAATTCCTGAAGCTGCAGGGCACCTATGGAAAACTGAAATGATAAGCATCGGGTTACATATAATTTTAGCATTACCCTAAACATAGCATTAACAATAACAATGAGGCTTCTGGGTAGCTCACTCGGTAACAGTGGCACGTCAGTGAGCACCACGGTAGGGATAACTTGGCTCAGGAGGTAAGAGCGATTGTCTGGCAGTCGGAGGGTTGCCGGTTCAAACCCCGGCCTGGGCGTGTCGAAGTGTCCTTGAGCAAGACACCTAACCCCTAACTGCTCTGGCGAATGAGAGGCATCAATTGTAAAGCGCTTTGGATAAAAGCGCTATATAAATGCAGTCCATTTACCATTTAGGATAAGCGGCATCGTTCATTGCTCGAGCGCCTCCTGGTGGCCGTGCAGGCGCCCGTGACTAACTCTCTCTGCGCACACGTATGAACGAGTCTCCTCCGTCCCTGCTCTGCGTGCGCATATCTCATGTGAAGAAAAATAAAACAGCGGGCTGGCTGGCACATGTTTTCGCGAAGAATCGCAAGTTGTCTTCACTCTCCCCAGACGGCAGTATATGAGCATGCTTAGATACGTAGTTCATAGCTAGGATAGGAGATACAAAATTTTGATGAAAATAAATATGAAATATTTTAGAACCCCTGGAAGGTTCCATAAAGAACCATTTGGTTTTGCATCAAAGAACCCACAGAGGTCTTTTAAATTAACCCCACGATATGGCCCCATAGAACAATATATATGAGTTCCAAACATGAATCATATAATAAAACTTTTTTTGGTTCCATATGGAACTGTTTCTTCTAAGTGTATATGACAGAGGCCACAAAAACAATCACATAAAAGTTTAATATCACTGAGTAAAAGATTCCTTCAGTTTTTATGTCTTCTGCACTTAATCACTCCAAGAAAGGGAGGAGATTTTATCCAACTTTATTTTCCAGTGGATAAACATTGAAAGTTTTCATTGGCATATTTTTAATGAATAAAAGAGTCAGTTGATCTGAACATTCATTCTAATCTTCTGCACACTTTTGTTTATACATAGGGTATATTATGTTTCTATAGGTAAAATATATGCATGCAAGTACGAAAGGAGATCACATATTTGTAAATTGTGAATGGAAAAAAAATCTCACATTCTGAGCATGTTTCTAAATGAAAAACTGTTAAAAAAAATTCATAGGCAAGGTATAGAAAGCTGAATGACCTTCAGTAAAATTGAAAACAAGGATAGTAGTAGTTGATTATTGATGATCCTCAGGAGGAGCAGTACCCTTTCTGTCCTCTAGAGGTCGTTGTCGCTCTAGTCACTGCTACTGCTGCTGCTGCTGCTGCTGCTGCTGCCAGAATGCTGTAGGAGACAAAAGTAAGCCACACCCTCCTTAGTGACATCATCACAGCATGAGTGGCAGGTGGTGTTTGTTCTCAATGTACTGTGGTGTTGTAGGCTATCATGTTTGCAGGTGCACAATTAAACTCGTAAACGCATCAAGGTAGTTCACCGATTCCAACCCACATAACATAAGGACCAGTAAATCAATGAATCTGTACAACATGATGCCCAAAAACAAACTATTCTCACACAGTCTCTAAAACCATGACACACCTTTAGTATGCAGTATGAAACAGGCAGATTAACTTCTTTTTTCTGTGAATGCAGCGAAATATGAATCTTAAAAGAAGAATCTGATTAAATTCATAGTTTAATTCAATTATATGTTCTTACCTTTCCATGTTTTCCACCGTGACCATGCTTCCCATGTTTCCCATGCCCATGCCCATGACCATGACCGCGTCCAGGTCCGCGCCCATGCCCGTGCCCATGCCCGTGCCCATGCCCACGCTCTGGTCCATGCCCATGCTCATGACAGGGTCCCTGCCCATGCCCATGCCCATGACAGGTTCCATGACCATGCTCAGGACAGGGTCCCTGCCCATGCCCATGCCCATGACAGGGTCCATGACCATGCTCAGGACAGGGTCCGTGACCATGACCATGATCGGGTCCATGACAACGACCTGCCGTTTGAGGACGGCTATCATTATTACCACAGTCAGTACCAGAGTACCCATAGCCACCTTCAACGGTACCACCACCCTGAGTACCAGAACCGTAGCCATAGCCACCTTCACCAGTGTAGGTCACAGAATATCCCCCCCCCGGTTCAGAAATGACAGTGCTGGGTGTGCGCCCAGAGATTACTTCAGTTCCCCCCCCATGATAGGTGATGGTGGAGTCACAGGGCTGGTCCTCACTCACAACATAAACTGTGGTTCCTGGAGAGGACATGGAAAAAAAAACACAATTTAAGATCATATCCTCAAGTTCAGGGAATTTAAAAACAAGAAAAAGTAGAAAAATTTGGTCACCTGAAGTGTGGGAACACATTTTGGAATGTAAAATCTGAAAGCATATGCAAAATCAAATTAATGTATAATTGGACATGAAACTCTCCAATAGTTGCCTCTTGTGTTTTTCATAATTAGCAGTGGACTTACAGATGAAGTTAATACACTGCCATACTTTTTGAATAATACAGCAAGTATTTATATAACACACAAATTTAGAAAATGCTGAGGTGTACTCACAGAGATCAGACGGTTAGAGATGTGGATCCTTTCACCGGTGCCCTCAGAAATGAATCTGTGTCATTTATAGTAATGGTGCCACATTGCCCCACCCTACTGCGTCTCCAGCCTACACAGAGGTGTGGTCTGGGACTAGTTCTGTTTCCACAGCAGCCAAACACCTTCTTGACACTTTTTAATTTTAACATATTGTATTTTAATATTTATTCATTTTTATATTTTATCAATATTTCATTTTTATTCTCTTTTTTCTTGTGGTTTTTGTTTTCAGAACGGCCATATGAAATGCCTAATTCACATTAGAATCAGATTGCATACTATAACTTTTGGTCCTGTTTATGGTAAATGTCAGCAAGCTAGGCCTGACTCACCCCCAATAATTTTGCTTGTCACTCTGACAAGACTGTTATTATCTATTCTTATTTAACAGATTTAAACTGCCATATCACACTTGAATGCAGAAAGTCAAAACTGCTTCAATAAAACATCAATAAAAAAGTGACATCATAAGGGAGCAAACATTAAAAGAACACATTTTCTTGAACACAAGACTTTGTTGCTCTTTTAAAAAAAAAGGCTTCTGTATTTGATTCAAAACACAGTTTGCTGGCAATAATTGAATCAAGTTATTTAGAATTTTCCACCGACCCAATGTCAGAGCCTTTGATGACAGCCTTTGCTAGGCTGGATGATGATTTCTTTAAGTTAATAATTGTGTCTTTAGTTTTGGCGACATTTAAATGAAGGAAAGACTGGTCACACCTGGCCCATGACCTTGGTCCTTACTTTGAAGGAGGGTAACTATCCCAGAATCTTCTGAAAATTTTATTATGTGCGTATTCTCACAAGTGCTCAATATTTTGTGCACATAATGTAAAGCAGGGGAAACAAACAACAACCTTGATGGGAACCAGTAGAAGAGTACAACCACTTGGAATGAACACTGTTCACTCTGACACGCTGAGAACCATCGATTAAAAAGTCTGTTATCCAACCAGTAATATTAAGAGCTAGTTTACAAAGAAAGACTAGCTTATTTGCAAGCAGGTGGGGTTGAATCATATTAAAAACAGATGGAAATCAATGAATAAGAGCCTGGTAACAGTCGTGTTGTTCGACTGCACATTCCCCACAGGCATTTTCAATTTTATTCTCCATGCTGCCAGCTGGGCTCTTGCTCCAAATCCCTAGAATGTTGTCTGGTTTCCCCCACCACTGTGACCTGGCCTCCTCTTTCGTTGTCGCCTCCACCCTGCCCGGTGCCCACGTCTGTCGCCACCTGCCGCTCCCCACCTTGACCACTCGGCCCCGCCCATCATTCAAGCCGCCGCCTTAGAATGTCTACAGTGTGAGAACAAGGTTCCTTTATTTGTCATTTTAATCAACCATCAATATAGACAACGGGTATATAAAGACCAACACAGGCTGGACAAACTGAAATAAATTCAAAAACATATTCATATTCTTGGCAAAAAGAGAATGAATGCTGTAAACACCTACACCTACACTTGTGAACGTATGCTGTAAATAAGATTCAGGATTATTTGTTTTTGATATAATGAATTCATAGCCTATTGTGACCCCTACTTGGTTTGTCCTTTTCATAAAGAAATTCCTGAAGCGGCAGGGCACCTATGGAAAACTGAAATGTTAGGCATCGGGTTACATATAATTTTAGCATTACCCCAAATATAGCAATGACAATAACAATGGTGCTGCTGGGTAGCTCATTCGATAACAGTGGCACGTGAGCGAGCACCACGGTCTCAGATCGAATCCAACTTGTGCCTATGCCCCAACTCCCACAGGAACGATGCACAGTTTGCATGGTGCACAAAATGGCCTTGCATGGTGCACAAATGGCTTTACATGGCTCAGGGACAGGGAAGATACAGCTGGCAGGGATAAGCGGCATCGTTCATTGCTCGAGCGCCTCCTGGTGGCCGTGCGGGCGCCCTTGACTAACTCTCTCTGCGCACACGTATGAATGAGACTCCTCCGTCTCTACTCTGCGTGCGCATATCACACGTGCAAAAAAAAACAGCTGGCTGGTCGGCGCATGTTTTGGAGGAGAAGCTCACGTTGTCTTCACTCTCCCCAGACGGCAGTATGTGAGCATGCTTAGATACGTAGTTCATAGGTAGGATTGGAGATGCAAAACTTTTAATAAAATAAATATGAAATATTTTAGAACCCCTGGAAGGTTCCATAAAGGACCATTTGGTTTTGCATCAAAGAACCCACAGAGGTCTTTTAAATTAACCCCACGATATGGTCCCAGAGAGCAATATGTATGAGTTCCAAACATGAATCATATAATAAAACTTTTTTGGTTCCATATAGAACTGTTTCTTCTAAGAGTGTATATAAGACTGAGGCCACAAAAACAATCTCATGAAAGTTTAATCTCACTGATTAAAAGATTCCTTCAGTTTTTATGTCTTCTGCACTTAATCACTCCAAAAAAGGGAGGGGTCTTTATCCAACTTTATTTTCCAGTGGATAATCACTGAAAGTTTTCATTGGCATATTTTTAATGAATAAAAGAGTCATTTGATTTGAAAAGTTATTTTAATCTTCTGCACACTTTTGTTTATACATAGGGTATATAATATTTCCGTGGGTAGAATACATGCATATGCATGCAAGTATCACATATTTGTAAAAAGTAAGATATATGGGACAGTGAATGGAAAAAATCTCACATTCTGAGAATGTTTCTAAATGAACTGTTTTTAAAAAAAATAAAAAAAACTTCATAGGCAAGGTATAGAAAGCTGAATGACCTTGTGGTAAAATTGAAAACAAGGACAGGAGTAGCTGATTATTGATGATCCTCAGGAGGAGCAGTACCCTCTCTGTCCTCTAGAGGTCGTTGTCGCTCTAGTCACTGCAACTGCCGCTGCTGCCAGAATGCTGTAGGAGACAAAAGTAAGCCACACCCTCCTCAGTGACATCATCACAGCATGAGTGGCAGGTGGTGTTTGTTCTCAATGTACTGTGGTGTTGTAGGCTATCATGTTTGCAGGTGCACAATTAAACTCGTAAACGCATCAAGGTAGTTCACCGATTCCAACCCACATAACATAAGAAGCAGTAAATCAATGAATCTGTACAGCATGATGCCCAAAAACAAACCAATCTCACACACAGTCTCTAAAACCATGACACACCTTTAGTATGCAGTATGAAACAGACAGATTAACTTCTTTTTTCCTGCATCTTCAGCAAAATGTGAATTTTAAAATAAGATTCTGCTGAAATTTATAGTTTAATTCAATTATATGTTCTTACCCCTCCATGTTTGCCACCGCGACCGTGCTTCCCATGTCCGTGACCATGGCCATGCCCATGCCCACGACCACGTCCATGTCCATGGCCATGGCCATGACCGCGCCCACGTCCATGGCCATGCTCATCATCACAATCCTTCTTGCGATGATGCTCATCATCACAATCCTTCTTGCGATGATGCTCATCATCACAATCCTTCTTGCGACGATGCTCATCATCACAATCCTTCCTGCGACGATGCTCATCATCACAATCCTTCCTGCGACGATGCTCATCATCACAATCCTTCCTGCGACGATGCTCATCATCACAATCCTTCTCGCGACGATGCTCATCATCACAATCCTTCCTGCGACGATGCTCATCATCACAATCCTTCCTGCGACGATGCTCATCATCACAATCCTTCCTGCGACGATGCCCATCATCACAATCCTTCCTGGGATGACACTCATCGTCACTATCCCTCCCACGATGACATTGTTCATCACGATCTTTCTTGTCACGGCAGTCATCACCCTGACGACGGTCATCGCCATGTTGCCGATCGTGACCGTGGCTGCTGCCACCCCCTTGTGCCTCAGGTTCTCCCCCCGGGCAGGTCATGGGGGTGTTAGAGGGCTGGTTCGGATCCACAACATACCCTGAGGGATGTGTGCTTCCTGGAGAGGACATTAGAAAACACTTTTTAAGACCTCATGCTGACACAAGGGTCATCTCCTCCATTTCATGGAATTTGAAAACAAGAATAAGAAAAAAAATTGTTACCTGATGGGAGAGAAAACATTGTGGGTAATGAAAAAATCTGAAAGTAGATGCAAAATGAAATGAATGTATGATTTCAGACAAAACACTTCAGATTTTCAGATGTATTTAATAATAAGCAGTGGGCTTACAGATAAATAATGGAGCGAATAATTACTACAAGGCACCGCTGAATAATGAACCTTATGCTGTGCACTAAAACATTGTGTCCAGGGCTCTCTTAAAAAATATGATTTTATCTCAGAATTCATCTCAATCTCACCTGGATCAATTAAGGTTAAAGAAACTGATGCCATTTTCCAGTTACCAGTCTAGTCTTTGATCTGTCTCTTACTTTAAAAACCTGATCTTGTGTGTACGCACAGGCGTGCCGATCATACCTTGTGGCCCGGGAAGGAAATTCAGGGGGAGTGGAGAGATATAACAGGCTTAGTAATGATTAAAGTAGCAGTTCATCCAAAAATAAACCACAGCTACATTTCCACTTACCCGGAGCACTATCTATCCATCAGAATAGTCATGCTGAGATTTTAATAGTGTTCTGGATCTGATTCAGCTCACCCTGATACAATGGACCTCAACAGGGTCAAGGTTTGTGGTGCTCAAGTACCAAAAATTGACACTAGAAAAATTTAACAGCGATGTCACTTTCCAAATTACACGATTACTCACAAACATCCACGGACCTTGTTGTGCACGGTTTAATTGATAACTACTTTCTACCGAAGTATGCCAACTATATATATTCGCATAAAGTCTCACAGTCAACAGTGTTTTATTTTTGGGTGAACTGCCCCTATAAACTATACAAGCTCACACCTATTTACATAGGACATCATAGAATCCCAAAATCACAAAGACATGATGACAATTCCTAATGATTGATACATAAATGTGTTTTAAATGTGACAGGGCTGTAGGATGCAATGTTACGGGTTGTATAAAATTGGTTCAAAGCTGTTTTCCAATACCCCGTTCACACAATCACTCAAAGATTAAAACTGACAAATGCTAATAGTTTGCAGTAATAACATCTCACACCGCATAAAAAAGCAGTGCCTTTCATCAAGTTAATAACACTGCGGTACTTTTTGAATAATACAGCAAGTATTGATATAACACACAAATGTAGAAAATGCTGAGGTGTACTCACAGAGATCGGGCAGTTAGAGATGTGGATTGTTTTACCTGTTCCCTCAGAAATGAACCTGTGCCATTTATAGCCATGGTGGCACACTGCCCACACCCTGCTGCCTCTCCAGCCTACACAGAGGTGTGGTCTGGGACCTGTTCCGTTTCCACCGCAGCCAAACATCTTCTTGACACTTCTTGATTTTCTTGATAGGAGTGCAACAAACACAGAGTCTGATGCTGACCTGATTTGACATTTATACAGTCATGGTTGGAATGGCTTAGACTTCACATTGGAATCAGAACTAAGTACCTTCTATACGGCTTTAGGAGCAATGTAAAAGTCCTAACTTTAACGTGAAGCAAAAATACATCATGGGCAACTGGATCCAGTCAAATGTCAATAATGTTAAATAAAATTATGTAATGTAAGAAATTTGGTTTGCAGCCAGGATAAAAGCAATCAATCATCAACATCCAGAAAACATATAGAAGCAACAATAAGAACAGCAGAAAAAAGAACGACAGTAAATTCTTCTCTTGAAAAACTGAGCAGTCTGTACAATCAAGCAGCCGTGCAGAGCCAAAGAGCTGTCCTTTAATTCACCTTTTGAGCACCTTCTCCCTCCTCGAAACAGATCTGTAAATGGGAAGAAGGTAAACTGTGGACAGAGGATCCAAGCAAAGATTCCCTACAGACTTAAATGCCCTCTTAATGGTGCCATATTCACATAAAATGAATCAATAAAATTTGAAAAAACATTAGGTGGGTAACCTACTAAAGCAGGTAGCCTCTCACTGGTCCGAACCGGAAGAAAAAAACAACAGGAGCAATAAAAGTGTATTTCAAACAATTAAGCTAGGAAAAAGAATCAGCAACTGAGTAGAGCAATACAGGACGTCACAGTGAGTTAAAAGGAAGGTAGGAGAGATTATTTTTTAAAAGACTTTGAACTGGAAACAAGGACACATTGCTGATGTGCTGTGGTTCTCAGTGGATCTACGGGCAGTCGGCACCCTTCTCCCGGACAAGCACTCGTCTGCAGACAGGTATATGCTGGCTGAGGGAGCCAGTCCTAACGCATGGCAGTTACTGGTATGTATTTGTTCTGATGGGTTCCTCACATAGACTGTAAAAAATGGTTCCTCGGTGGCCCTGCGTGTCCCCTGTGAGACCTGGGAGCGGGGCTCTGGTTCACTGCCTTGAAGCTGAACCTTCTTAAGCAGCCATGGAGCAGCATTCCACAGATGTGTTACATACTAGGCTGGGGAACGGCTCCAACAATGAGCTAAAGAACCTCATTCGGGCTAAAAGATTGTCAAGGCAAAAATGGCTCTGCGATAGTAATTGTGGAATTTAATATGTTGGGAAAATTAAGATTGAGAATTGTATCGATTCCCTGTCTGATATTTTGAATTCTACATGCTGTTTCTGAGTGATGAGGGTGTGAAATTTTCTGAAAGAATCAATGAGACTGCACTGCTGGCATGACAGATGTTTATTTTGTTTCTTTAGGCCCCTTGTGAAGCCTGGACTGTGGGTACCGCTTCCCCCAGGCTTCACTCTCTCTTCTCAGCAGCCTCCAGCACTGCTGCTGCACTCTCCCTGGCCTCCTGCAGCAGATCAGAGGCCCTCTGTCGAGTCTACAAGGGAAACAAAACCACAGGCCCTCTTTAAAATACTGCCCTTGTATTTCTATCGTATTCTATTTGGAACCAAGATATACGCTAATATACTTTTTTCAAAATAAAAAAATACTGTAAATATACTGTGACTGATACAGCATTAGTAGTGTTGTATTGTTTACATGTGGTTTTCCCTGCTCAGAAAATAATGAGTTTTTAAGTGAAGTTCAAATGCGGAGTATTTGGGAAATAATTGCGGTCTCCTAAGGAATTGATAGCACACATCACTTACAGTTGTCTTGAAAGATTCGTCTGTGATGTCTTTCAGGTTGATCAGAACATTGTAGTAAGCACCGAACACTGCTGTTTCCAAAGCCTTAGCTGCTACCTGAACATAACAGATGACAATAGAATTGTGATCAGTCCCCATTTCCAAAGATGAGTGACTCACTCTGCTGCAATCAGCTCTGTTTTCATCCCATCAATTATAATTTTGTGGGAGTCAT